>NW_025875430.1:0-3330 GCF_002878395.1 Capsicum annuum
TGCAAACAGAAACCTAAAAGGATTGGAATTCTTCAACCTATGAATAACTAATAAATAGCAAATATACATGTTTTACTATCTACATCTATATTTATGCCTCAGAAGTATTATTTCAAACTTTTTGCCCAATATTAAAATACTTCGCAATAGGCAAAATCATTTTTACTTGTATTTTAACACACACACGCGCGCGCACACGCGCACACACACACATATATATATATAAATTAATTCATACTCTCTTTTTTCGTCACCTTGTCTCAGAAATTCCGCAAAGTTGATTATGGGTATAATTGTTTCTACTATTCTAATTCTCTTTATGCAACAATTCTTTTTGAGTTGAGTTCAACTTGTCTAAGATTTAAATCCCTAATGACTATGTTTTTGCACTTTGGGAAATTGAGCTTTATCAATTGCAATTTGAGAAAAGAAAATGACTCATACCATACTTACAATTGTCAAGAAATTCCGTGAGATTACTCCCTCCTAATTCTACGCATCATATATATAGTAGTTAACAAATTTGTGTAGTTGATTTTAAAGTTTTAAATGTTAGAAATTTTAATATAGTTCAAATAAAGAATTTATTTAATAACAAAATTTTAGTCAATCAAAGTACTAAATATTAGGAGTCAAATGACTAAAAGATCTAATAGCTATAATTTTAATTAATTTTAAAATCCTATATACTAGATGATAATTAAATGATAATTATTTTAAAAAATAATAAGTGATAATTTTACCTAATACTAATAATAGTCAAACAACGCACACCATACTTTAATTTTTGCTTTTTCCCCTTTGAATTATATGGTTATACTTTAACGCATAGCCTCTTCAATTGTACCTTATTTCTTTTATTTATATTTCTGTTTGATAGTCTTTTTTTTATGATTATATTTGATAAAAAACTCACGCGTATCTGAACAAATTAGATAAATATAACTTTAATAAAATTTAAATTGACGTTTTCTTTCCGTATTTAGTATTCATACATAATACTATAATTATTTATGAAATCATCACTTGATTTAATATTCTTGTCAATTACTCTTTTACTTTTTATACTTTTATTCACATTCATTTTGAAAAATCACAGTCATTTAATAATTTCACAAAAATAATCTTTTTGGTGTTTAAAAGTTTGAAAAACATTTCATGAAATATTCAAAGAGAAGGAGAAAAAGCTATAATTTTTATCGTATTATCAAAATGTGTGTTTAATTATGGAACTATCTAACCATTGAATTTAGACAAACTTAAGATTTTTAAAAATTTACCTTTGATTCTACATCTATTCGACTATGATAAAGATTAGGTTTGAAGCTACTAGTTGAGTATCCATGGGTCTATCTAAACATTAATATTTTCTCTTAATTCTATCCTCCATCTAATACCTTTTTATAAAAGATCTCTTTAATAAATAATACTTTTTAGTAAAATCATAATTCTCGCCTTGTTTATATGTTCTTTCTAAACAATTGCACAAGTTGACAAGTGCAATCAAACTTTCGTTCGAATAATCTTAGCTAATTTTGTGAATATAGATAGTCTGAATCATTAAAAAATATGTAATTTTGGCTAATTTGTCAAGTGTCATACGATTAGTGTACGCTGTGTATGTTCAGGAAGCTCCTCATCAATAATTATAATTCATGTGAACTTAGTAGTTAGCTTGCGCCATAATTTGCATATAAATGGCAATTTATTAATATCTAATTATCAATCCAATTATTATAATAACATTAATTCAAGATTGTTATATCATTCATAAACTTTAAATTCTAAATTCGCTTCTTTAAAGTTGTAATCACATGCATGAAATTGCACCGGAAAAGCTAAGAGCTTCAACATATCATTTTGATACATCAATTAAGAAATTTATTTTGATACATCAATTAAGAAATTTATTGGAAGTGTAATTTGTTAAATACTTATGTAAGGCTTCAGGTATTTCTATATCTATATCTGGATACTAGGTAATTAAAGAAATAATAAAAACACTTACATCTTGGTATTAGGATATTAAAAATAATAATAAATACACTTATATCTGGATATTAGCTAATTAAGAAAAATAATAAAAGCGCTTACATCTTGATATTAGGTAATTAAAAATAATAATAAATACACCTATATCTGGATATAAAGTAAATAAAAAACAAATAATAAATACACTTGTATCTGGATGTTGGGTAGTAAAAAATAAATAAATGCACTTATATCTAGATACTCTATTAGGTAATTAAAAGAAAATAGTAACTACACTTATATTTGGATATCAGGTAATTAAAAATAATTATAAATATACTTAAACAAAACATTAAATTAATCTAGTCTATAATTACTTAAAAATTCAAAGCATCCTTATCTTTACATATATTGGCGCCACTACTTAAAAAAAAAAGGAAACCGACCACAAGTGATCGATTTTTCTTAATTTTCCGACCATAAAATTGATGAAAGCACGTGATCGGTAAAACTGTGGTAACTTTTTAAAAACCTGACCAAGAATATCGTTCTTAAAACCTTACAAAAATTTTAGAAACATTAAAACCTATCATTCACCTAAGTAGTACAAATTAATTTAGTAAGTTGCCGCCGTTCGCTAATCACCAATGGCCGGAGAAATGTACTATTCTTCAACATTTTTGGGTATGAGGGTCCATTATCGACCATACATAAAAACTTGAAAAAGTTTCACTATAATTCTACTGATATACCCCAGACTATTGGTTTGTGCTCATCTCACTCTTTTTTTTATATAAAATTTTTCTATTTAGTTTTTCAATATTCATTTGATGTTATACGTAGCTGTTTTCGTGTTTTACTCTTCTTGAAAGATTGGCTTTTAAAAAAAAAATAAAAAAATTCAACTGATGTCGGCTTCTACATTTTTTATTAAACATCTATTTGACGATTTGTGCCGTAGAGTTCCTTCGGAGAAACACATCCTACCAATGAATTTTTCCAAGCCTTTTCTATTATTTTTGTGACTACTAAGTTTTTTTTTTTTTTTTTAATTAGTTGACAATTGATGATTTTTGTTTTTGGTGGTTGTGGTAATTTCATGTGTTTATTATCTGTTTAATGTTTTGTTGATATAAGTTTGAGACTTTTCCATGATACAAATGTTTGTGCCTTTACTTTGAATTAAAGAATACCTTTTTCAGTGTATAACTTCATGTGATGTGATGTGATGTGTTTTAATCATCTTGAAAGCAAGGGCGAGTTTACCTTAATTAGGCCAAGTGATGATGTGGCTTGGTGTCAATATGTATAAATGAGAATATATATATATATATATATATATATATATATATATATATA
>NW_025875431.1:0-3727 GCF_002878395.1 Capsicum annuum
TTAGTTGGGAATAACATTTGTGGTCATCGAGAAGTTCTTTAGGTAAATAGTAAATGTACTTAACACATGATCTAATTCGCAAATAGCAGTATCCGGAGCAAGATGAACGAACACGTAGAACATTTCACATATACACAACAAAATAGAGAAAATACGTGAAACAAGGGTATTTTCACCCTAACATCCACAGATCCAAATTAGCAGGAATAGAATTAGAACTTAAATCATGAAAAAGAAACTCCCAACAAACTACATCTAATCCCGAATCGAGTTAAACCACGTATTCACTTTTCATCCACCAAATGGTTTCACGAAACCAGCACCATGTTTTATCCATAAGATAGGGGAAGCGACAACAAACATAAACTTAACAAAAATCAAATACAAACCCAATTTCAAAATCAGTCACCGACATATTGAAGATCAAAATTCATACAGCCATCCATCTTAACATCAGCACCGAACTATAACGAATTTTAAACTTAAACTAAACTAACATGCTTACTGAACCAAACAAGACAAAAGGAAAGAGGATGGAGGTGAGACGGGATACGCACCTTTTTGGAGGCAACAAACTGGGTTAGACGTCAAGATACTTTTCCAGCGATAAACTCGAGCACGAGGAAAGAAATTAAACTAGAAATCAACTTTTTTTTTGACCCCTTTTTTATATTTCCCCTCCGGATTTCTAACTCTTCCAAGAACCTTTTTCTCCCCGAACTTTCCTCACTTTTCTCACGAATTTCTTTACTTTTCTCGCTAATCTCTCTCCTTTTCTCCCTGATTTATCTCTTCTTAAAACCCTCTATTTTTCTCTCGAATTCACTTGCTCTTTTTCAGATCTTCCACCTTGTCCTCATGGAGATGGAGAGGCTTCAATTTATAGGTGAATCCGAACTTAAAAAGTCCAGATTTGAAACTCAAACTAAGAAAATATGATAAAACAAACTTGGTTTGAAATTGATTCGAAGTTCTGAACAAATCTCTTACTTTTCAGGCCATTAAATAGAGATTTGACTCCTTCTTTCCGTTGTTATACAGATTTAGGACTGATTTTTCTGCTCTTGGAGGATTTGTAAGCTGGAGGGGCTGATTTGGGAGGATTCTCGTAGGTGTGTCAGCAGTCACATCTGCCATAGCTGCAAGCTACGACGGTTTGAGGTTTTCTAGTTCGAGGGGTGGAGAAGATAGGTGGAGAGGAGAAGGAGAGAAATGGAGGTGGTCATGGTTGTTGTTTTGGGAAAGAGGTGATGGAGACCTGTCAATATTATTTTGGGAAGAGAGTTACGCGTATTTCTGCAAAAAGCAGACGCGTGAACTCTTTTATTTAATGCACTGATCTTGCACATATTGACCCATTTTGATCCATCCGATCGGTCTTAAAAAATAGCACCTAAAAAGATTAAAAAAAATAATACAAATTGTATATAAATACATGAAAAATTGATTAAGAATTGATTATTTTTTGATTCGTTAGGTATTTGATCGAAACAGTTCAAATTTTAAAAATATATAAAAAGGTAAATTAGAGTGTATATATATATATATATATATATATATATAAACGTTTGAAAATTTGGGACCCTCAAATTAGAAAGAAAAATTAACGGACTAAATTAATTTGTGTTAGTCGGGTGTTTTGGACAGGTTTTGATTCGTCCGATCTTTTGATCGGACGATTTTGAAGAGATTAACCTTAAAAATAATAATAGCAACAAAATAGAAAAATAAAAATGTATGCATATTCGGATAAATATGTGAAAGGTTGGCTTTAAAATGACTTTTTTTTCCGATCCGATCGGATGGTTCGAATTTAATTTAAAGAGAAGGAAAAAATAGAAAAATAAATACATAAATAAGAGATATTTAAATAAATAAAAAATAAATTATATATTGACATATACAAAAATAACTAAAAATTTTAGAATTTCTCGGATTCAAAATAAATCGACGGATCGGGTTAAATTTCGTCTGTTGAGGCGGAATGGTAAAGCGAACATATAAATTATACTAAGTTCGGATTGATATTCAGGCTCTTGGCTGAAATCCATAAAATAATAGTTGGGCTCGGGCGAAATAAAAATAAAACTGGATTATTATCAACCCGAATATTCTTTTTCTACTGAAATTAAATTTATCGATGTTTCCTGCTACCCTAAAATTATTTTTAGTTTTAACGTAAATAAATTACAAACGTAATTCTTAAAGTGTCCAATTTAATATCTTTTTTTATTTATTTAATATTAACAATATATATACGTGTTTAAATAAGAATGTAATAAAATATACGTAAAAATCAAGAATATAAAAAATATATGTACATGTTAAAATATATTTTATGTAGTAAAGATATACATATATGGTCACAATATTATCCTCAAAAAATAAAGTTAGAAAGGATGCGAATGTGACTATCAAAGATATATATTTTGTGATTTTGATGTCAAAATATTTAATTATCTTTTATTAAAGTAATTTTATAAATAAAAATAAATTCTCTTTTTATTAAAATTTGTAGAAATAGAAACAAAAATATGAATCTTATTTTTATTTAATTTTTTAAAAATTATTTAGGGCCAAGAAGCATCGGAAAAGTAATTAGAGGAAAAAGGGCGAGTCAAAAGTGGGTGTCAACAAAGATCATGATACATTTTTGTACAACCGGGATGGATTGAATAACGAGAGCAATGTGCCTCAGACATAATTTGTTGTCGCAATGTGCCTCAAAGTGCCATCACCTGCTAGTTCAAATGTCGTAATTCGATGTTGTTGAATTCCCTCTTTGTATTGGAACAATAAGGGGTCATCCTACTGCTTTTGCTTAACTGATGCCACGAGCGATGATTCAGCTGAATTAAGCACAACAACAACACCATCTTCAGAATCCACAAGGCGAACGCCAAGATTGGCCAATTTGTGGACATCTCTCACTATTTCCCACTAAACGGGTGGCATATGTGCCAGACTACCCATAGATAGTCGACTAAGAGCATCAACTATAATGTTACCTTTGCTTGGATGATAGAGAATATTGACATCATAATCTTTCAGTAACTCTAGCCACCTTCTCTGCCTCAAGTTCAACTCTTTCTGCTTGAATAGATATTGAAGACTCTTATGATCAGTATAGATATCAACATGCACTCCATATAAATAATGGCGCCACATTTTAAGCGCGAAACCCACAACTGCAAGCTCTAAGTCGTGAGTGGGATAATTTTGTTCATGCTTCTTTAATTGTCGAGAAGCATACGCTATATCTCTTCCATGCTGCATTAGGAAGCAACCCAAACAACACCTGAAGCATCACAGTACACCACGTATCCCTCGATGCCCTCCGGTAAGGCTAATACTAGCGCAATGGTTAATTTATATTTTAACTCTTAAAAACTTCTTTCGCTAGCATCTGACCACTAGTACTAAACCGCTTTCTGCGTCAACTTGGTCAATGGGGTAGAAATTGAGGAAAATCCCTCTAAAAATATCCTATAATAACTGGCTAGACCCAAGAAACTACTCACCTCAGTAGGAGTAGTTGGTCGAGGCCAATTCTTCACAGTTTTTATCTTCTGAAAATCTACTCGGATGCCTTCTCCAGATACCATATGACCAAGAAAGGCTACCGAGGTCAACCAAAACTCACATTTAGCGAACTTAGCATACACCTGATGCTCTCTAAGCCTCTGTAATACTGACCTCGAGTGATTTGCATGCTTAACTTCATTAC
>NW_025875432.1:0-1436 GCF_002878395.1 Capsicum annuum
CGAACACGTAGCTTACCAAATCCATTGCGACAAGGATGGGAATGCATACTACAAAAGATAGGGTCGAGTCTGATACATCAACTGTCTACTCAATATCCTTGTACGAGTCCACAATGACTACACGAGATGAACCTTGGTTTGGTGAATTAAAGTTGGCCTTAGGTGTAATAGGACTCCCAGTTACTGTGCGCGATCGTATACTGAGGTGCTCCCCGCCAGTTGTTGGAACGACGCGAGCCAGGCTGGGTCTCGATTCAAAAAGATGAAGGGCCCAAAAGTCTAAATAGGGGGTGAAAAATTCCCCATCTCATTGGGGGCGAAAAAAGAATCGACATCTCGATGTGATACAGCCCTTTCGATTTTAGTTGGGAAAGAACGGCGAAGTCCATCCGAACCGTCCAATTAAGAATAAGAGGAGAGTAAAGCGCCAATGGCGTGCGAAGCGCATGCGGAACGGACACGGAGAAAAAGAAGTATGGAGGAGAAGTAGCCGAGCTCATTCCCTTCGCTTCCTGGGCCCAAAGCAGTGCAGTCTTTCCTGGACAAATCAAGGATTTGGGGCTTCTTGCTATGCTACAACACTACATAAATTCATTTATATTAGTAATATATATGAATAAAATACCACAAAATAATAGAGATATTACGATAATACAATTGAACCAAACTTTGACCTAAAAAAAAAATTCAAAGCCGATCCACATTCATCTAGCATCTGCAAATTAAAATAAAATAATAATAATAATAATAAAGATATCAAAACAATATAATTAGACCTAACAGTTACACAACAAATTCTTCAAAGCCAACCGGCATTCATCTACGACCTGTAAACTATACAAAAAAATATATATAATAGTGATCACAAAGCTTCAATTTTGATCCAACTAATTCTTGTCTGAGCTAGGAAGTTGAGGGTTAAAAAATCAAGCATCCACCAATCTAGACATGCAATCGAATCAAGTTAGATGAGTTCTTTAATTTAACATACAGATTTTATTTTAATGTTGGTAGGATTTTGTCCCCATAATTAATATTGAATCACTCTTTTTATATTTATGAGACTTTAATAGGAAAAAACCTCAATTTCACGTAAAAAAACAGAGACACAACTAATTAATTGGTAACTATACATATAGCCTTTATTAAAAAAGAATTGAATAAGAGTTTACTTTAAGCATTGTTCGTTACTTTACATGTTATTTTCATTTTTTTTCTTATAGTGTTTTCACCTTTTTCCTTTTCAAAAATATATTTTGAAAAATTCACTTTAGCACAACAAAAAAAAAGAGCACGGCTGATCAAGAAATTTCCTCCAAAATTATTAGTTTGTCTCCTTTTTGATTTTGGATACCTGATTTTTCCCAAAAATATAATTAATGTCTTTTTGGTTTATAAATAATCTAATATATATATATATATATATATATATATAT
>NW_025875433.1:0-1094 GCF_002878395.1 Capsicum annuum
CTCTAAACTTGTCATCACTTTTAGAACTCATTATAGCGATAATCATGCTAAGATAAAGAGGAATAAGCGTGTCATGAACATACTGAAACATGAAATAATACTACCCTGTACAAACAAAATACTGAAATCTCTGTACACGCTGGCTCACCAGTCTGACAAAGCCTCTACTACATAAGACTGAGGAGCCATTGGGATAGATCCCCAACTGACTCGTACTGAACTAAAAATAAACAACCATCTATCAGCGAGACAAAATGAGAGAAACAGGTCCTTGAACCATGAGGACTCACCAACTGTAGAGATGTAGAAGAAGGTACTCGAAGATCACTGTCACTGCTGAGACTGAGCACCTGAACCTATATCACGATGAAATATAGAATACAAAAGAGCATGGGAGTCAGTACTTGGGAATATACAGAGTATGCAGGGGTGGATGCAATATTTAAATAATATCATAAATGTATCAAAAAATCATTCATGCTGACCATAATAATTCTCTTCACTTGAATTATCTAAAACATTTTTCACATAAATCATAAGTAGTAATAAATGCTTTATAAATCTCATAAATCATTTATCTCAACTCAAACTCTTTAACTCATGACTTAGAATGACTCGGTAACTCAAGAGACTTAAATCATTATGGATGTAGGAGTTTCTTATAACTAACATGACAACACCATGTGAGCCGCATGGAGTCCAACGTTTTGCCCTCCTAAGGAGAGAACCCCACATTGGCAGGGGTGTTGTACTCTTGCCAGGGAGTACAACCTTAATCTCAATATCACAATCTTATACTTAGCCTTTGGCCAACAATCATCAACATCAATCTTACGGTGGCACATAGTTCTGGGGAAATACCATATTTCCCGTTCGGTGCTAAATACTTCTCCCAGACTCAGCTCAGAACACGTTAGGAAATCCATCAAAATCAATATCAACTCATGGTTTTATTATAAAGACCAAAACATAAATATATATCTCATCTAAAAATCATAAACATCATGTGGATTCCTAACTCGATTCAACTCAACACAAGCTTTCTCAATATCAAGTACATTTGTTTATCAAATTATTTCAAATATCAAAAACTT
>NW_025875434.1:0-1902 GCF_002878395.1 Capsicum annuum
GGATCTTTTGACGTGTTATTCACTTAAAACGGTTCACGTTTGCAGCACGTTAAATTTTATAAAAAAAGAAAAAAACAACAAAACTTGTTTTGTAAGTTCTTTCGATTCCTACTAACTCAAAATCTCCTCCAAATAGTCTCAAAATTGTAGATATGATCTCATCTCGGTATTACGAGCCTTTTCATATGTTATTCGCTCAAAATGGTTCATAATTGAGCCACGTCAAATTTTAATGTAAGAAAAACAATGAAACTTGGTTTGCAAGTTCTTTGAATCCCGACTAACTCAAAATCTCCTTGAACAGTCTCAAATTTTTTATATGAGCTCCTTTCGGTATTATGACTCTTTTAATATGTTATTCACTCAAAACGATTCACATTTGTGATATGTCAATTTCTTTTACAAAGGGAAACCAACAAAGAAGAAATAAGGAGGAAGAGAGGAGAAAAAGGAGGAGACAAAAGGAGTAAAAAGAAGTCATTAATAGTTGAAGTAAAGGAAGAAGAAGAAGCCGCATGGCCAAAAGACAATTTCATGCAATTATAATAAAGTTGCGTTAATTTTCTTGTAAATAATTTGATCAGGTGGTCATTTTTCATAATTATCTCTATATTTATTTATTATTATAAGTTGATATAAATATCAATGTTATGGTGGAATAATTGCATTCTTTACTTTGCTAGAAAGACAAAAGGTGAGAAGGTTCATGTTCGTGTAGGGGATCCAACTAGTGCATGAGCTTTGCTAATAATTGGGTGAAATCTGAATTTTAATATAACATTACGTACTCGTATGATGCACGGATAAAATAAAAATAAAAATCTACCCCCCAACCACATGCCTCCACCCCTCCCCCACCAAAACCCCCTCCTCTAACCAAATCTATACAAAAAAATAATCATGTAATTATAAAAACTTTTATGTTTCATATTTTTCTTTATTACTAGTTCAAGTGTACGCGTCTTGCGCGTGTACCTCACTTTGATGAGTTCAAATAGTACACTAAATAGGATATTTGTTTAAATAATAAAGATGAATATAATAATTAAATTTAATACATTTTGAGTATGTAAAGTTGGAGAATTTATTTATTAAACCTAACCTTTACCAAAAATATTTTTAAAAGTAGATCGATATTCATCTACCATCTATAAATTGCAACAAAATAATACAATGATAGAGGCATCAAAATAATACAATTAAATTTAATCTTTACACATAAAATTTTTCTCAAAGTCGTCCGACACTCATCTACCACCTGTAAACAATAACAAAGCAGTACGATAGTAGAGATATCCAAATATACAACTAAACTTAACCTATACATAGAAAAATTCTTCAAAGTAATACGATCAACATTTATCTATCACCTGTAAACTGCAAAAAAATTAATACGATAAAGGTGATATCAAAACAATACAATTAAACTTAAATTTTACACACAAAAATTTCTCAAAGCCGATCGAGATTCATCTATGAACTGTAAACTACCACAAAATAACAAACTAATAGAGATATTACGATAATACAATTAAACCTAACCTTTACCTAAAAAAATTTCAAAATCGACCCACATTCATTTAGCATCTATAAATTAAAATAAAATAATAAGATAATAAAGATATCAAAACAATACAATTAAATCTAACCTTTACATAAGAAATTTTTCACAGCCAACCGACATTCATTTACGACCAGTAAACTATAAAAAAAATATATAATAGTGATCATAAAGTTTCGATTTTGATCCAACTAATTCTTGTCTGGGTGAAAATTTGACCCTAAAGAATAATTTTGAATGAAAACAAAGAAGATATATATATACACACATGTTGAATTCTATTATGCTAACAAAAATAGTGAAGAAGTTGAGCGTTCGAAAATCAAGCATCCACCAATCTA
>NW_025875435.1:0-1534 GCF_002878395.1 Capsicum annuum
AATTTGAAGTTTTGAAGTTCGAGTTCAGTGGCCGGGAACCCTTGACGTCGAGCCCAGGTTTGCTGCACCAGAAAAGGTGCGAACCCGTTCTCCCTCTCGCTTTCGTGTTTCCTTTCCCTCACCTGTTTCAATTTTTTTGAGAGCATGTGATTTTTTGTCGATTTCAAGTTGACCTCTTTATTATTTCCCTTTGATTCTGTAGACAAAAAAATGCATGTTGATTTTTCAATTATGTTGTGCTCATTATTTGCTGATGGAATTCATATACTTGGCTTCATCTTAATCTTATTTTCTTTCAAGTATTGATGTCTAGTGTTCGGTATATGTAAGATGTTTCTTCTCTGTGAAATTGAGTAAAAAGTGAGGATTCATCCCTTTCGAGTTTTGGGATGCATTTGTGCGAATAAGTTTGAAATTGTGAAGTTTTGAGTGTGAATTCACTGCCTCTTGTTAACCTCCATCTACCTTCCATTCATCTTATTTTGATGTGTAACTAATGTGATTTGATCCTGAATGTTGAAGTTTTGTTAATATCGAAGTACTTAAGGCATGAGATAAATGACTTTTTCATGAATTTAAGTTTGTCTCGATTTTGAACCCATGGGTAAACATGAAGTTGATTCTGAAAAAAAATATTTTTATCCACAAGTTTGTCAACATAAATCTGATTTTTGGCGTAAACAAGTAGAAATACTGTGGTCTGCTCTCCTAGAATCCAGCACAAAATATGGTCTTTCATCGATTTATTTCAATTGTTGACTGTTTGCACAACTCGATAATTTGTTCTTGTCCTTGGTCCCATTTTATTTTATTTTTATATTGTGAATTAGAGTATTAAGTTAATGTTGAGATTGCATTTTTGCCAATGCGCCTAAAGGGTCATATGCCTATTTTATCCATTGAAAAGTTAATAGCTCATTCTACTGATTGGTTAGCTCTTATTTTTTTTCTAGCATGTAAATATAAATGTTTTCTACACTAAGATCAATAGGATGATGGGTGAACTTGAATCAAAATAAGGCTCATTTCTATTTACTGCTTAATTCTCAATCATTTGGATTGTTGTTTGTTAATTAGTTATCAGCATGTGATAGCGAGAAAAAAAATATATCTCAACTTGCACGATATATGAATAGATTGTTAGTTATCAAATTCTTTTTCTTAACTTTTTATTTGAGCTCTTGATTAAGGTTATTTGGATCATGCCTGTACTAGCATGTCTTTGCTTTTCGATTCTTAAAATTTTTGGTTGGTTTGTTAGTTACTAATTGTTACTTTTATTTTTATTAATTGAATGAAAACTCAAACTCCGAAACGGAGTCTAGTGCCTCTCTTTAGTTTGTTCTTCGTTAAATTATTCGTATTATATCATTTTTTTTGCAGCTAACTTCATGTTAATTATTGTTTTGTTAAGATAATTTTATTGATTGATTGTTTTATAATCTTTTTATTATGTGCCGATCTTTTTAAATGAGATATTATTGTCATAATATTGGAATTAAACGCCTAACTAATTTATAGAAGTGATTTTTTT
>NW_025875436.1:0-1152 GCF_002878395.1 Capsicum annuum
TTATAAGTCCCCATAGGTCCATATGTACTACATCAAAGCATTTCATAACTCTAGAATCACTAGTAGGAAATGATAGTCTAGTTTGTTTAGCTAGTGGACAAACATGACACTTATTTAGAACTTCTAAGTTTGTCTTGTGTCTTAGTAAACTAAGTGACTGTAAAACTTGAGAAGAAGGGTGTCCAAGACTCCTATACTATAAGTTGCAGTCTTGCACATCTACTTCTTCAACCAGTAACTTTTGAGGACTTCCTCCATGTACATCATTCAATCTACAGACTTTCTTAAGGATGTATAATCCTCCTTTCTCCTTATCAATTCCCTTCACCTTGCCAGTGTGAAAGTCCTGAAATACATAGATATTAGGGTAGTGTAATACAAAGCATGAAAGTTGTTAAGTTATTTTTGACACTGACAATAGATTGAGCTTGAAATCAGGGACAAACAACATATATCTAACGGTTTCATCATTTAGAATTTGTGCTTCTCCAATGTGTGAAATATCTTCCTTGGCTTCAGTAGGCAGATTCACCATTTTTTTCTATGTTAACTATGTTATGACACTGTGAGAACACATCTTTATATGTTGCAACATGGTGCGTTGCACCAGAATCTATTACCCATTCATGTAGAACAACATGTGTTGATAAATAAGTACCTATACCTGACATATTAAGCTGTTTGGAATCATGTGCATCTTTATTCAGCAATTCCATGGTCTGCCTGTATTCTTTATCTGAGAAACCTTGTGCTTTGGCTATTACAACATTGTTGATGTCCTTGCTCCATTGGCTATTAGATAAACCAGCTACACTTGTATCCTCTCCTGACTGATTCTCAGTAAAGTTATGAGCTGAAAACTAGTTATTAGATTGACCAGTAGCCTGGTATCCATATCCACCAAATCTTCATGAGATTGATTATTGGTGAAGGAATGATGTGATCCTCTTAAAATGCCACTGTAATTCCCTTTTCTTCTGATATTTCTAATTTGCAGGATAACCTATTAACTTATAGTAAGCATCTCGTGTATGTCCACTCAGATGGCAGTAATCACACCTATTTCCTTTATAGTTTCTACAAACTTTCGATTTACATATATTGCTATGAGATCAGTCTTATCACTGGTTATTGCAACATAAGCTAGCTGCT
>NW_025875437.1:0-2087 GCF_002878395.1 Capsicum annuum
TTAGTCTCAAACAGGAAGAGGAAGTTTCTAGTCACTAAGTGGCTACCGACGGAGATCTGAAATAAAGAAGGAAAGGTACATGGTGTATTCAGGCATGGTCCACCTTATGCCCCTAAACATGGATGTTCTTATTTTATAGCTTGAAGATTTTCCACGACTCTTAATTAAACATCAAGTATATGTTTTTTTATGTGTTGATAACCAATTTGACGTGTACTTTTGCCAGAGGCAAGTTATGCACACGACATTTGCTTATGGGACAGCTCTACTGCTTCTGCTTAAAAAATGCTTAAAGGAGAAGTTACTGAAAACAAAGAAAGAGGTAGCAGCCTGGAGGTTGTTGAAAGATTAGAAGAATGTAGAACTAAGTTACTGAAAACAAGGAAGAAGGTAGCAGCCTGGAAGTTGTTGAAAGATTAACCAAATATCATATCAAAAGAATGTAGAACTCTGACTAATGTCGACAAACAAGGTAAAAAACTGTCCAAATGAAGAACTGCAGCAGCTTGATAAGCAAATAGAATCTCTGGAGATATTGAAATTACTGCATATCCGTGAACCAGAGGTGTCTCAATAAAATTAGTGGTCTAAACCCTTTTAACAGGAGCTCTTACATATATAAACAATCAAAAAAAAAAATACACTCTAATAATGTCTTATTTGTTCGTAGTTGTTTCGATGTAGTATTTTTAAAAGACACCTAAGTTTTAACTTCACATATTAATATGATTATTAATAATAAAAGTAAGAATTAATTCTTGTTAATAAGATGTTAGCCATTTGTTTGCAATGCAGTAACTTGGATGTTGTTAAAATTTTATTTATTAATATAAAGTTTTAGTTGTTTAGTTCAAAATTTTAAAATATTTCTTGTAAAAATGAGTAACTTTTTCTCTTTCTTATTATTATTATTTTTTAGATATTTTTTAAAAATGTATTTCACAATTTTGATTATTATTTCAAGTGGAGTTGAAATTATAGTATTTACTATTAAAAATTTTGAGGCCCGAAGCGAAAACTTTACTAGTTTTATCAACCTAGTCGTGCCTTCGACTCGGACATCATGAGTTTATGAAAAAAATTGACAATGGACTAAAGTGAGAACCAATGGCTAAGATAAAAAATCCTGTTTTCTCATTTTTAGTTTGGCCAAAAGATATAGCTTTTTAACACAATGACCATTATTTTTGCTTCCATGCTAACAATAATAACAAGTCTTTTATTTCCCGACTCAAATTCAAATTTAATCGAATCTCAATATATTGATATACCAAACCCTAAAAGGAAAAAGCATTACATAAGAAACGCATTAACCATGGCCAATAATTTCTTGTTTTCTAATATTTATTGCAAGTGGATAATGAATTAAATATTGTTGAACTAAGGAAGTACATTGAATAAATCATGAAAAATACCAAAATGATCATGATTTCAACAACTTGAAACCAACATTAAACATAAAACCCACCCAACAATAACAACATCTTCAATAACAAGAAAATTAAACCATTACTAGCATATTCCTAGTCTACTTTCAATAACACCAACAAAAACATAGTTTCAATAACACCAACAAAAACATAGAAAATATTATTCAAGGTGCATGAGAACTGATTCAGACATTAATAATAATCAACCCTATTGTAGTTTTTGGACTTGTTAGGATATTTTCATAAATATTAGTTTTCTTGCACTTGACACTAGTTTTATAATCAGTAGTAACACCCATGGACGGAGCCACCTATATCAAATGGTGGTTAGGTGCATACCCTTTATCGAAAAATTATTTTGTGTATATAGGCTAAATGTTAGCTATTATGAGTATGTATTTAGTTTTACACACTCTTAACGCAACCGAGAAAAAAATTTACACATTCTTCGTCAAATTTCTGGCTCCACCACTGGTAACACCATGAGCCTTGTGAGTCACTTTGTATGTAGTTTTGGTGATTTTGTTTGGTTTTTGGCTTGCTATATATAAGGGGTAACAAAAGGATATTGACCATTTAATTCTAAGGTTCTTTGATGTGCATATACTTAGGATTGTTAATAGAACTTTATTGAAAGAAAGAAAGGCTAAGGTTTAC
>NW_025875438.1:0-1595 GCF_002878395.1 Capsicum annuum
TTTGATCATTTTTAAAATATAATTGTGTCATCTTAGTATCCGACAACAAAAAAAAATTCACAAAACCAGAACACATCACATTCACAACTTTAACAAAACAGATCAATTCAGCAGCAAAAAAATTCGCTACTTCTCTCACGAAGTACTGAAGGCTCATTGATCTATCACATGATATCCTAAATTAAAAAGCAAACTATGCTTAATTCTTGCAAATCCCCTATAGCCCTATCTTAAACTCTCTATATTTAAGAAACAAGCAAGAAAAAGAAAATTAGAAAGCATTCACAGACTAGAACAACAACAACAAACACAATCCATTCCCATGCAGTGGGGTCTGGGGAGCATAAAATGTACGCAGTCCATACCAAAAGTTGTTTCATCCATAAACTAGAAGTGAACATTAATATATAGTGGAAGTGAACATTAATAAGCAGTGGGGTCTGGGGAGCATTAATATGCAGTGGAAGTGAACATCAATATGCAGTGGGGTCTGGGGAGCGTAAAATATACGCAATCCATACCACTACCTCCGGAGAAGTAGAAAGGTTATTTCAGACTACAAGTGAAGATTAATTTAAAAAGATAAATGAGAACCTCTCTAGTGTGGTTGTTAAAACTAAGGTAGACATAAATAGTACACATGACAGGTTGTTATTTGATACATTTTTCTATCGTCTTTTTACTCACTCTGACCATGTTAAATTTTTTGTAATTAGCTATCTTGAGTATTTCCTGCATAAAAACAAAGGATAGAGATAAGACTTTTACTGAACAATTCAAAGAATTACAATTACACACCGCATCATGTGAAGTTTTGCATTTACTCCTTGTCTTAATAAAGCGATAATCTTCTTTCTTACATAAGCCTTGTCTTAATGAAGCGATAATCTTCTTTCTTACATAAGCCTTGTTGCTTAGCAAATCGATATGCCATCATACAGCTAAAAGGGAAACACTTCTTTTTTCTTCAATTTTTTAGTAGTTTCAGTCATTGGGTAATGTTCAAACATACAGTCAATCAGTTGTTGTTCAAACCTGGAAAATAACTGCTTGACTGCATGATTGAATACTACCAATCAATTGTTGTTCAAACATGGACAACAATTGATTGACTGTACTGAAATTGCCAAAAAATTATAGAAAAATGAGTATTTCCCTTTTAGTAATACAATGACATATTGATTCACTAAGCAACAGGGTTTGTGTAAGGACGAAGATTATCGCTTCATTAGGGCAATGAGTAAATGCAAAACGCTACGTGACGCGGTGTGTAACTGTAATTTTTTGTGTTGTTCAGTAAAAGTCTTTTATCTTTACGTTTGTTTTTTATGCAGAGAATATTAAAATAGATAATTACATAAAATTTAATATGACAATGTGAGTAAAAAAACTATAGAAGAACGTATCAAACAACAACTTGTCACGTGTACTATTTATGTCTATCCAGTTTTAACAACCTTGGGCTATAAGGGATTTGTAAAAATCAAGCGTAGTTTGCTTTTTAATTTAGTATATTATGTGATAAATTGATGAGCCTTCATTCCTTCATGTACTATTTATGTCTATCCAATTTTAACAACCTGGGGCTATAAGGG
>NW_025875439.1:0-1374 GCF_002878395.1 Capsicum annuum
ACTAAAGTGGTACTTTGGAAGCTAAAATGGTTGCAGCAGCTTTCAATTGTACTAGAAACTTTGCAAATTTGTCGATTCACCTCTCAGGATTCATTCATAATCTCGTGAATGCAAACGAAATATGTTGCTAGGTTAATTTCAATGTTATGGACATAAAGGAGTTGTTGGATCTTTGAAAAAATGATTGTTTTCACTACATTGACCCTTGGGACACCTTTTCACTATTTTCCAAATAAAGGGTTTAAATTAGAAATAAATGTCCCAAAACATAACTAACCCAACTACTAATGCATAATTGAAATTTAAAATTTGTTAGGGTAGTTAAAATTGCCATCCAACAATTAGAAGAATAAACATTGATCGAAGTCAAATATATGGTTTTCTCAAGCCTTTAGAAACCCCAAACTTGCAAAGATCATTTTTTATTGCATCGAGAATCATGCCAACCATCTCCCTTCAAATTCAATATTTAGAAACTACGAGGAAGGAAAAAATAGTTAAAACACCTAAAATTGGAAAGTCACAAATTTAGGTACTTAAGATTTATTAAAATACACAGGTAATAGTATACATGCATTAGCTGACTAACCGAGGAGAAATAGGACTAAATGAAAAATTTTTGAAATAACATTTTTCAGTGTGGGATAGAGATGATAAAGATTATTCTTTATGTCATATCGTTCTTTTAATGTATTCCAAAAATGGAAAATTTTGGATTCGTGGTAGCTAATCATGCCATGTTATCTCCTATGAATTACATGGTATACGATGGCATAGCTGATCGGTTGGAGATCAAACTTTTTGCTATCACATGGTGGTTTATGTTGTTTCACTGCTTACTTTTTAAATAACAAAAGGTGATAATTCATTTTACAATATAATTTATTATTTTAGTTTATGCTATTGTCACCTCATCTTATCATTTCTTTGATTGTACCCATTATAATTATAAATTCATGGCCTATAATGGAAAAGCACTTGGTTATCTGACATTTGTTAAACAAGTCTTTAATATTGGAAATCGAATACTTATTCTTGACTGAGACTTTGTTTAACTGATGGTAGTCGATGCACATTTTGAGAGAACCATTTTTCTTGCGCACAAAATGAACTGGAGCACCCTATAAAGAGACGTTATGCGTGAAAAAAACTTATCTAGGAAATTGTTTAGCTGTTCCTTCAACTCTTTAAGCTATGTTGGAGCCATTTTGTAGGGTATAACTTAAATAGGTTAGGTATTTGGAAGGAAATCTATTATGAAGTCAATTTCCCGCTTCAAAGAAACTCATTACTTATTTATATTAATTTACCACAAAAGCTAACACAAGTGTTAGGGTTTTTTTTACTCTGGATCCTTAACCCAAACAAAATGAT
>NW_025875440.1:0-1325 GCF_002878395.1 Capsicum annuum
GGGGTAGGTAGAGAGGCTTTTGCTACAGCCGATGGTCTTCGCCTTCGATGACTTCTCCTGGAGGATGGTCAAGTGAAAGTAGCCGCAACACTCACGAGGGAGATAGCCTACGCCAATCACGCACCTCCAAAGAGGCATCGATACTGACCCGATGATGAAGCCCGAAATAAAGAGACTTCTCACTCCTGTTAGTGAGAGAGTGGTCACAGTTCGTCACCTCGGGGGCTTCTCTGAAAGAGAGGGTAAGGATTAAGGCTAGGTTAGGTCTACTCCACAAGAGCAATCAGAAATAAAGGACAGAGAGTCCCCTGTGAAGATTTATAGGCCAGGGTAAAGATAGATCGAAATTCGCGCTCGTGTGTGAATTGGTAGCTCACAATCTATGAATTCACATCGCCAGAAGGCTTATAAAGGATATACAATTCCTTGGGTGACCGGGGGGCTCTCAATCCTTTCGCCTCGACGAGGCTAGGCCAGAGTGGAAACTCTCCGGATAAAGTGTTAACCGCAATCAGGGAGTTCCTACGCTTAACCAGATTATTAGTCTTGGAAAAACTCCTCGTCTGCACCTCCCATAGATAATGCGACATCGGTCGAGGTCGGTGGGAATAATCAATTTCCTTGCACAATGACTCATACATGCTTTATTTAATTGTAAATTTGGCATCCGGGCTGCCCAGTTGGACTAAGTCAGACAAGTCCTGAGAGTCCGGTGTTCCGGGTTGTGCACAAGAGGGCTGGGGATCATTCTCAACAATCGGCGGCTCTTGGAGAAGGGGCACCCGACTCACTCATAACCTCATTAGAAGGATTGATTTGTTGACGTTTTGCAGCAGGCTCGCATGAGGGACCGTCTGACCTTACTCGTTTCCTGAACAATGCCCGACGGCAAACACAATAAAAGGATAGGGATAAGGCAAGACAATAGACCAGAGCAGTAGACCCGGCATAACAAAGAAGGTTTTCCATTATTTAACTAGTTTAAACTAGGTACGACCAGCGCGATTGTTCATCTTTCATTTTATTATTCCAAACCAAGGAAATTCTGTGGGGACCTCCCTGGAAATAGCAATCCCCAAAAGGGGTTGTTCTTTCCTCGGGTATGTAGTGGGAGAAGGAGACTTCCTTCGTTATTACCACCAATCATATCCCAATTGGTCAATGAGCTATATTAATAACTCATTGATCATAGGGTGGTTGAGCCATGTGACTGAGAAAAATAGTAGGAAACCTTGTTTCTTGCCCACAGTTGGGTTATTGAGGTTCTCTCAATCTTAAACTGATTGAACTTCTGACCAAGAATGTCCATCGTTAATCTGAGAGAA
>NW_025875441.1:0-1218 GCF_002878395.1 Capsicum annuum
TATTTGACACACTTGTGCTTAACATTCTCAAGTTGAGATGACGAAAGGCCATCATTCTACTTAACTAAATGTCATTAATCCCTTGTCAGCCCTTCGAGCCTTATTTACCTTTCCTTGCTTACCCTCTTTGGAGTCGAAAAAAATGTGTTAGCATTGAACTACGTTCGACCTGATTCCTAAATGGATACGTAGGCAGCCCTATCTTGGGGTTCGGTCTGACAAAAAAAAAATCTTGGTAATTAAAAAAGATGAGATATATATCCTATTGTCACTTTTATATGACTCTCAAGTTGTAATTTATCCTAAAAATCCTTTTTCCTTTGTCCATTAAAGACCTTTCGATTAATTTTTGAGAATGTCAAGCCTTGTGTGCTGTATATATATATATATACATATATATATATATATAAAAGGGTGGGGAGGGGCTTGTAGGTGAAAACCCATGGAGGCACCACAAGATATAAAAAAAAATAAATCTTATTGGTGAAAACCTTTAGGGGCGCCATAAGACAATGATGAACGAGACAATCGAAATTAGAGAGGTCAATTGAGAAAATCCCAGTAGGAATGACTTTAGTCAAACAAAGTTTATCATGACAGGACAAATATCAAGAAGGATAATTTGATTTGATTGAAAGGTGCAGCCTAATTCTAGATTAGACAGTTTTGAAGGATCAAATATCTACTCCAAATTGTGTGTCATGCGCATTGAAGTCAATACACCTCCAAATAAGCTTTCTTACTTTACTGGTAGAAATACCTTCTATTCAAACATAATTCTTTTATTCCTTCTTTTGATTTTTCCTTATTTCATTTTTACACGCTCTGTTTTTTATGGGTAAGTCTCGCACCAAATGTAAAATAAAGAAAATCCACAAAATTGACCAGGGCTCCCAGTGAAATTGAGCAGAGATTGTTGGGCGTTCACCACCTTGACAAGAACAGAGAGCCAATTAAGATAAGTGTTACGAGTGAAACATTTGAAAATGAAGAACAGAATCGTACTGAAACAAAAAAAAATACAACAGAATTTGAAAGACAAAGATTCAAGCTCGACAACCAATTAGTTGAATCAACTGTATCAAGTTGGGGCAGAGATAAGGAAAACCTCTAAGGAATTCAAGGCCACAAACCAACTACCAATTTTAAAACTCACAATTCTCTCTCTCTCTCTCTTGCTTGAACAGGGGCAAAGCAATATTGTGAAGTTTAGTAAAA
>NW_025875442.1:0-2313 GCF_002878395.1 Capsicum annuum
CTGAGTAGAGTGATCAATTGACCAATTTTATTTGAAATGATTCAAACTAAGTCATCATTAGAAATAACTATATTGATTTAATTAAAATTAAAGATGAATTAGTAAGATCAATTACGATTTCAATTAATCTCATAGTAATTACATGATCAATTAAGTATTTCGTACTGAGTGGAATGATTAATTGACCAACTTTATGTGAAATAATTTAAATTAAACCATTATTAGAAATAACTATATTTATTTAACTAAAATTAAAGATAAATTAGTAAGTTCGATTACGATTTCAATTAATCTCAGTAATTACATGATCAATTAAGTGTTTCAACTTTAGTAGAATAATTAATTGACCAATTTTATTTTAAATAATTCAAATTAAGCCATTATTAGTAATAACTATGTTGATTTAACTAAAATTAAACATTAGTTAATGAGTTCCTTACAATTTCAATTAATATCATCGTAATTACATGATTAACTAAGTGTATTCATCCCGAGTAGAGTGATCAATCGACCAATTTTATTTGAAATAATTCAAATTAAGTCATTATTAGTAATAACTAAATTGATTTAACTAAAATTAAAGATAAACTTACAATTTCAATCAATCTCATAGTAATTAAATGATCAACTAAGTGTATTTGTCATGAGTAGAGCGGTCAATTGACCAATTTTATTTGAAATAAATTAAATTAAGCCATTATTCATAATAACTAAATTGATATAACTAAAATTAAAGATGAATTTATAAGTTCACTTCTAATTTCAATTAATCTCATAGAATTCCATGATCAACTATGTGTATCCGTCTCGAGGAGAGTAATCAATCGACCAATTTTATTTGAAATGATTCAAATTAAGTCATTATTAGTAATAACTAAATTGATTTTGACTAAATTAAAGATGAATTGATAAGTCCACTTACAATTTTAATTTATGTATTCATCCTTAATAGAATGATCAATTGATAAATTTTATTTAAAATGATTCATTTTAAACAATTATTAGTAATAACTAAATTGATTTAACTAAAATTAAAGACAAGATCTTAGACAAGGGAACAAACATTTGAGTTCTCTTAAAAATATCTGAGCTTTAGTATTTTAAATTATTTTCCAACATAAATCCAATATGTTTGATAATTTTCAACAGATGAGACATCTGTTGCAACAACTTAGTCATCTGTTGCAACAGATGTCTATATTTGTTTGATAATTTTCAATAGATGAGTCATTTATTGCAAATGGTTAGTCATCTATTGCAACATATGTCTATATTTATTTGGTCATTTCTAACATATGTCTTTATCTGTTTAGTCATTTCCAACAGATATCTTTATCTGTTTAGTTATTTTCAACAGATTACTCATCTTTTGCAACATGTTAGTCATCTATTGATTCATATTAAGCCATTATATTAGTAATAACTAAATTTATTTAACTAGAATTAAACATGAATTAATAATTTCAATTACAGTTTCAATTAATCTCATGGTAATTACACTATCAACTAAGTGTGTTCGTCCTGAGTAGAGTTATCAAGTGACCGATTTTATTTGAAATGATTAAAACCAAACCATGATTAGAAATAACTATATTGATTTAACTAAAATTAAAGATCAATTAGTAAGTTGACTTATAATTTCAATTAATTTTATAGTAACTACATGATCAACTAAGTGTTTCGTCTTAAGTTGATCAATTTTATTTGAAATAATTAAAATCAAGAAATTATTAGTTATAATTAAATTAATTTAACTAAAGTTAAAGATGAATTGATAATTTAACAATTTTTAATTAATCTCATAGTAATTACATGATCATCTAAGTGTATTCGTCTTGAATAAAGTGTTAATTGACTAATTTTATTTGAAATGATTCAAATTAAGATATTATTAGTAATAACTACATTGATTTAACTAAAATTAAAGATGAATTGATAATTTCAATTACGAGTAGAGTGATCAATTGACTAATTTTATCTGAAATGATTAAAATTAAATCATTATTAGTAATAGCTAAATTAATTTAATAATTATAATATTAATTAATCTCATAGTAATTACATGATCCTTTAAGTGTATAAATTATTGCAACAGATTTAATCTGTCACAACAGATGAGTCATTTGTTGAAAATTATCAAATAGATATACAGATATATTGCAATAGATTAGTCATTTGTTGTAACAAATGTCTTTATCTGTTGGTCATTTCCAACAGATGACCAATCTGTTGCAACATATGACTTTATCTGTTTCTTATTTCCAACAGATTACTAATCTGCTGTAATAGATGAATAATCTGTTGCAACATATG
>NW_025875443.1:0-2231 GCF_002878395.1 Capsicum annuum
ATGATTTATACCTATTTGCCTGTGGAATCCCTAGGATTTCAACTTTTTATTTCGAAGATGATGGAATAAGTTTTCCGTCGACATAAGATGCATCCAAAATGGACACTCGGTGAAGGAGTTAGGGTTAATTTAAGTCCTATACGCGAAACACCATCATTCCTATCCTTGGCGCATTGCAGAGACGGTGTAAATGACGATGGTCAATTTCAAGTGGGAATCCACGATGGTGGAGCGTTGCAGAGTGGGACAAATTCCCATTCGTCAATTTCCAGTGAGCCACTGCAATAGTGGCGCATCGCGGTGGCTCAGGATATCGGGATCCCATTTATATTTTAATACCGGTCTCATTAAGGGTATATTGGGTATTTTCCCACACCCTTATCAGTCCAAACACGAGATTTCAACTCCAATTGAGCATATTACTCATACATTCACCAAAAATATTCAACAACACTCTCTAGGGCTCCATTTTAGTAATTCAAATAAATCAAGATTCAACCGTGGGTTTTCAAAATAAATTGAAGATTTGGAATCCCCAAGCCGTGGGCATCAACAAGCATCCTTTAAATTTCTAGATAGAGGTACGTGGGGTTTATCCTAAAAACTACATGGGCTTAAAACCATTAGAGCATGATTTTTAGATTTTTATGAATGAATTTCAAAGGGGTTTTGGAATCTATGTTCTTAACTACGTACTCCGAATGTTTTAATGTTACTATTGTTTTGACCTTGTGGTCCTATCTCCTAAATTGATTTACATGTATACGGATATTTATGGAATTTGAGATTTAAGATCGTTGAGAGCATAAATTATGAACTCCCTCTCATGTATTCAATTAAAGATTATGGTTTTATGATTTGAAAGATGTTTTTACAATAGTACAACATTTGAGCATGATTTGAAATTGTTGAGAGGGTGTTTCTTGATATAAATGTGTTTTTGTGTTTAAGAGAAAGAATTGCATGTGAATTGAGAACTTTGACATGACCACGTTGTACTGTACTACTGAAATGCTTGACAAAGATGAGTTCCTTGCATGTGTTTACATGAGATCTGAGAAAGAGTTTCTTTCAATTGAATTATTGAAATGGTGGTCCCAAAACTTGTGTTTTGAAAATAAAGATTTACGATAGACTAATAATGGCTCAGAGATGTGACTTGCAAGTCAATGGTATGATAATACCATATGTATTTATGTCATAACAGACTATGTTTTCAGAGCATGTTTTCAGAGTATGTTTTCAGAGACTGTATGTTTTGACAGAGTTTTAAAAAAAGGGCTTAAAGAGGGTTAGGTGGTTACTCGAAGAAGGCGTGAGTTCAAGCAACTCTTAGCCTGAAACTGTATTTGCCGAGATGGGTAGATATTTATTGTACGCTGGCAAAGGCCGTGTGGCATCGTAGATTTAGAGACTCTGACCCTTGCGGCGCACTTGGGTTGGGGGCTTCGCTGCCGAGTTAATGGCAGTTTTCATATAGCCCATGGAATTTTTCAGAGTTGTAGTGTATACCACCTAGCGCAGAAGTAACACAGATTTCTCAGAGTTGAGATGATCTTTACAGAGTCTGTAAAATGCCCATGTGAATTCTTACTATATGATATACTTATGAACTGTTTTAAATTGCTCTCATACATGTTGAATAATAAATGATTATTTTGGATATGCTCTGCGTACCAGTATATTTGTATTGGCCCCCCTCCCCCTACCTCTCAGGTTCTAGGACTCAGTCTAGGGGTCTAGATAAGTAGTAGATAATTCAGACAACTGATCAGATTGGGCAGTGGTGAGCCTTCTCTATTTCTGAAGGCCTGTCTTTTCAGATCATGTCACTTATTTCAGTTTTGGTCTACTGGGGGCCTTGTCCCAGTTTCATGAGGCGTGCATTTTAGGCCGTGTTACTTGAACTCTCAAAAAATGTTGCCGCACTCGGGTTGGATTCTCCAAAAATACACTACTTTTGGAGTATATGACAGCAACCATCATTTTTGAAGAGTATGCCGGGCAACGTAAGTTTTAGGTTTTATTATGTACTACAAAAAATGATTAGGAATGTTGAAATTATTGGAATCAATAGGTTAGGAGGATCTGATATTTGTAGTCTAGAGCTAGTTTTTATCTAGAAGAGTGGAACTATAGAAGGAATCTGATAGTACTAATTAGTATCCTTATTTACACATAAAAGACCATAGATGCACTCGGTATAGGTTGGGCTTTGGGCCTTTCAAATA
>NW_025875444.1:0-2053 GCF_002878395.1 Capsicum annuum
TTTTTCCTCTTATTTTTTATTTTCTCAATATTTTAAATTTTTCGCTTTTTTCTTAATCTTTATTTTTTTATTGCCTTTTTTTTCTCAATTATTTTTATTTCTCTATTTTGTTTGATCATTTTTTTCCTTTTTCAGTTCTCTTTTTTTCCCCTCATTTTTCTCAAACTTTATTTTTATTTTTCCTCTCATCTTTATTTTTCTCAATTTTTTTAAATCTTTATTTTTTTCTTGATCTTTATTCTTTTCTTTCCTTTTTTTCTCAATCTTTTTTTTTATTTTTCTATTTTGTTTGATCGTTTTTTCTTTTTTCTCAACTTCTATTATATTTTGCTAATAAATAAAAAATTAGATAATTCGCAAAGGAATCTTTTTTTTTTACATCAAAGCAAATTTAAGGGCATGAATTGTTGTTATGAAGTTCTTTAAAATTTTTTTAGATAAGTCGTGTCTCTAAGGCGAGAGTTGTAGAATATCTCATAAATAAGTGGTAGTGTCACCTTTTGCCCGTGGGGCATAATTTATTATTTGAAAGTCCTTGAGCTAAGTCTTACCTCTAAGGCAAGAGTTGTAGAACATCCCATAAATGAAAACATAACATGGTAGTATCAACTCTTGCCCGTGGGGCATAATTTATTATTTGAAAGTCCTTGAGCTAAGTCTTGCCTCTAAGGCAAGAGTTGTAGAACATTCTGTAAATAAAGACATAACGTGGTAGTGTCAACTTTTGTCCGTGGGGCATAATTTATTATTTGAAAGTCCTTGAGCTAAGTCTTGCCTCTAAGGCAAGAGTTGTAGAGCATTCCATAAATGTAGACATAACGTGTTAGTGTCAACTCTTGCCCGTGGAGCATAATTTGTAGTTTGAAAGTCTTTGAGTTAAGTCTTGCCTCTAAGGCAAGAGTTGTAGAACATCTCATAAATGAAAACATAACGTGGTAACGTCAACTCTTGCCCGTAGGTCATAATTTGTAGTTTAAAAATCTTTGAGCGCAAGAGTTGTAGAACATCTCATAAATGAATACATAATGTGGTAGTGTCAACTTTTGCCTGTGGAGCATAATTTATAGTTTGAAAGTCTTTGAGTTAAGTCTTGCCTCTAAGACAAGAGTTGTAGAACATCTCATAAATGAAGACATAACGTGGTAACATCAACTCTTGCCCGTAGGGCATAATTTATAGTTTGAAAGTCTTTGAGCGCAAGAGTTGTAGAATATTTCATAAATGAATACATAACGTGGTAGTGTCAACTCTTGCCCGTGGGGCATACTTTGTAGTTTGAAAGTCTTTGAGCTAAGTCTTGCCTCTAAGGCAAGAGTTGTTGAACATCTCATAAATGAAGACATAACGTGGTAGTGTCAACTCTTGCCCGTGGGGCATAATTGTAGTTTGAAAGTCTTTGAGCTAAGTCTTGCCTCTAAGGTAAGGGTTGTAGAACATCTCATAAATGAAGACATAATGTGGTAGTGTCAACTCTTGCCCGTGGGACATAATTTATTATTTGAAAGTCCTTGAGCTAAGTCATGCCTCTAGGGCAAGACTTGTAGAATATCTCATAAATGAAGACATAACGTGGTAGAGTCAACTCTTGCCCGTGGGGCATAATTTGTAGTTTGAAATTCCTAGAGCTAATTAAGTTTTGCCTCTAAGGCAATAGTTGTAGAACATCTCATAAATAAAAATATAATATAGTAGTGTTAACTCTTACCCATGAAACGTAGCTTGTTGTTCGAAGTCATAAGTCTTGTCTTTATAATGTGATAGTGTCAACTTTTGCTCATGAGATGTAACTTGAATGGAAGAAATCAAAGAAAAGAACAAAACTATAAAAAAAATTGCGAAAAAAGAAGAAAATAAAGAAAAATAATAAAAAATAATAAAAAAATAAAAATCAAAGAAAATTTAGAAGTTGAGTGAGAATAGGAAAAAAATAAAAGTTGATAAAAAAAGATTAAATAAAAATAAAAGTCAAGAAAAATTTTAAAAGGAAAAAATAAAAATAAATAATCTTTTTTATAAAAGTAGACGTTGAGAGGCGTAAAGAAAAAAATAAGGG
>NW_025875445.1:0-1023 GCF_002878395.1 Capsicum annuum
TTTTTTTTTTCTAACTCTTTAAGATTTTACCTATACATATACATAGGAGTAAAAAAAAGGAGAAATAATCTCAATATTTCCTTAAAAAGTGGAAAACATGTGTAATTAAGGATAGTAATTTTCTGTCTACATTTTACTCCTCCTACACAGTTGTTTAGGAGATAATTGATGACAAAAAATATACACGATTTAAAAATTAAAAAAAATATTTTTAATAATATTTTATGAAAACTGCTACAACTTGCAATTAAAAACACAATTCAATAATTACATAAAAATAGTGTTATATATATTGCAATAAATAGTCTAATAAGTATATCTGGGATAGTTTTCACATTATTGTCCTCTAGCACTTTTAAGTAACAAAATAGTGGTCAAAGTACCTCTGACGCTGATAAAACAGTAATACACACAAAAAAAGTTTTATTTTCGTATCATAATATAACATCAATTATCTTTTACAAAGCAAAACAAGTTCAACTAATAAGCATAAGTTATGTCCTTCCAATATAACTTATGGGAGATCGAGGCATAAGCTCAGTTTTCAGAATGTTATGCAAGCACATAACTTAGTTCATACAAAACTTAAGCCGAAGAGGCATAAGTTCAGTTCTAAAACATTGTGTCTTAAGAAATTTATAGCCCACAATTTATGCCTATGTTGATAGAGACATGGTTTCAGTTTTAGAACTTACAAATTTATACCTAGAAAATTTATGTCGGACAAGGCAAAAAAGCTAAAAGATACTTTCGTTCACACATTTTGTTTATGTTCGGACAAGACAAGCGCCAGGAAATTGAATGTCATAGACCCAAATATGGGTGACTTTAGATATTTAATCCTAATAAAAAATGTTTTTAAAAAATAACCTTCCTAACTTTTTAAGTATAGTACAAGAACCATTTTGCCCCTCTACACCTCAAATATATTTTTTAAACTTTCCATACCTATTTGTCTCTCAAATTTTATTTTTTATTATTTTCATTTTTTATTTTTTCTTTAATTTTATTATTCTATTTTTT
>NW_025875446.1:0-1817 GCF_002878395.1 Capsicum annuum
TTGGTAGTCTTTTTTAATCTAGTTTGAAGTGATTTTTAATGCTTTTATATAATTTTGTATGAATATATTAATTTTCTATTTAAGTATTTTTTATATTTAATAAAATCATAAATTTATTAATTAATCAAGTCATTTCTTTATAATATCAAAGTAAATTTATAAAATCGAACTTATTGAAGCGAGGAACACGCGTGGAACACGTACACTTAACTAGTTATAAGAAACATGCTTCTTTCACTTATACAATTTATTTCTTCTTATTTTCCATTTGATACAAGTGTTATTTTATGTTTATAATCATCGTGTAAATTTGTATGGCCCACATAATTAATTTATTTGTTGGTTTAATAATAATTGAATAAGTTAAAATCCTAAACCTGTATGAGGAAGTTACCTAGCATGATTAAACTACTGATTAATCTGTTAGTAGGATAATTACTGACTCCTAGTAGGATAATTACTTTCTGTTAGTGGGATAACTGCTATTAGTGGGATAGTTATTATATCCACAAATCATGTTGGTAGAACGTGAAAACATAACTTTCTGCTCTCCATATTATAAAGGGATTCTCTCTCTGCCAAAAGAAGAATAAGCTCCATCAAAATTATTCTGAAAAGTAAGGTAAAGAGAGAGAAACAATTCAGTGCTACCACTAACCTAGGTCAAATAGAAAAAGAATGGAGAATTCTGGTATATTCCTGACTAGCTTATTGTTATAGAATTATTGTAAAAATCATATAGTTCTATGTTCCTGAATAATTGATAGGATTTTATATATAAAATTATTTAAGTTATATAATCTATTAAATCCTTACACATCGCCCTTTGTCTTTCGTTATTTCTTTTAGTTAGTAGTTTTTAAGAATTTATGAGTTACACATATTCAACAATTTGACAATGGATTCTCTCTTCTAATAATTTTTCATGTTATTCTTTCAATTGAGAAACTTTTGAAATTGAATGAAAAAAGCATATTGCCGTTGAATAAAGTAGGCAGAAGAAGCAAACGTGCATCTCCTTCCCTTTTTAATTCACTTCTTATTAAGCCTTGAATGTTTCTTGCAAGTAGAACATGGAATTTTTAACCTCGTCCATTTTTACATTCTTTTAGATTTAAGAGTTATAATATATGTTTTCTCATATTTTAGTATGATCACACACACATATATATTTACTAGTTTAATCGCACGTGCCTCGCACGTGTAATGTTTGATTATTTAAAATTAAATAATTTTATCTATTGCTGAGATATTTAATGAAGTGTAAAAAGTTCAAGTTACTTTTCAAAGATCCTTCACATTTTAATATAATAATGTAAATATAAACATATATTTTAGTGTAAGCACATATATATTTTACCACCATACGTTTCAAGTTATAAATAGAATTGTACAAATTTCTTTTTTATATAAATTAAAATTCTAATTGATTTAAAAATGTTAAATATTATAATCTCTTACCAACTTTTATTTTTTCATAAGCAACTTAATTGTCCAAAACTCACCGTAATATATCAACCAAAAGGTTGTAAAAACAAAAACAAAAATCGAAAGCTATAACAGTTTTTATTTTTTCTAAGAGAAACATTTATTACTAAAAAGGAAAAAAAAAAAACTACCAAATTTGTAATACTAACGTTATAAATAATTTAATTGACTTTAATAAAGATGTAGTCAATGTATAAGTTCTTTTATGATATATATAATTCAAATAAGAAAATGTTTAAGGACTAAATTTAATTGAATTCGAATAAGGAAAGATTTTATCATAAATATATTTTATTAATTTGTAACTCTTAAATATTAAAAAAAAAAAA
>NW_025875447.1:0-3181 GCF_002878395.1 Capsicum annuum
GATTGTTTCCAACTTCTTTATGGCTTGAAAATGGTGCAAGCATTACTACATGCAATATGAATACATTGAATATTAACAGGTGATCTTGTCAACAAAATCATTTTTTATAAAGAACGCAGAGAATTTTATAAATAAAAACCTGAAATATAGTTCATCAAATTCAGTGTAATTTTTATTATTATTATGAATGTTATGATTGTTGTTGTTGATACTGTGTAAACATGGGCTTGTACTAAAATAGATCTGTATTATATATGTACATTCAACTTATCCTAAATAACTAAGTGAATCCACCTTTTATGATTAAAGTTGCATCAGTCATGGATAGGGAGACGTCAAGGAATTGCTAATTTGGTGATCCAACAAGTACTTTTTTAACAACACCAACATCATTGAACATTCATTAAGAAGCATATGCCAACCAACAAGTTACCTTATAAAAACAAAAAAAGTATGTGCCAACCAACTAAAAAGTCTAACGAAACCACCTTTCTAGGTTGCATACACACACACTCCTCAGACCCTATTTGTGGGATCTCACTAGGTATGTTGTCGTTGTTCCAAAACAACCATCCTCAGACCTTTTATAATCTGAGTGTGGGCAAGAACAACCTTCCACGCATTCAAGCTATGGCAACACTCATTTAATCGATTGATTAAGGAGCTAAATTGTGATTGTGGTGTTTTGATTATCTACCGCAAAACAAGACACAGATTAATATAATTAAAGTATGTCATGATAGTATATATTATTTAAACAAAAATTATTTTCTTTTTATGATTTAATTCTTAGTTTGATATAATGTGATTTTAAGCATTAATTGATAATATTAGTGATGTACCCTTGGTTTTATTGGTTTCTAGGATCTATATTTCATGTTAGATTTGATTTTGTTTTAAGCTCTTATGACTTTCAGTTTTTATCGCAACGATAGCAACAACAGAGGCGGAGGCTACTATTAAGGTTAGGAAGAAAAGGAGTATAAGTAGGAAGGAGAGGCTAGTGGTTAGGTTGCTGGGGGAGAAAGAGGAGGATGAAGAGAAGTTTCTAGAAGGTGATGATGAAGAGTATCTTTTTCTTCATTGGGAGTGTGGATTCGTGCAAAGTTTGCTACTTTCAATCTTTGATACTGTTAAAAGGACCATGATCGATTACTTAGAATTATATTCTTCGAATTCTTAAAAAAAATGTTGATGGTTGTGTATCGCATCTTTTGAAAGTAGTGTAAGTTAGAGAATCTGACACGATTGTGATAACATATTTGTAGAATTCAAGCAACATTGCTTGGAGGATTTTTTGAATAGACGAATATTGATTTCAATTATATGTTGTGTAAAGTCTTCGAAGCGGTATAAATACTTCTCAAGCAATATGTAGAAATTTTGAAGTGACTTTTTACATGCATAACAATGCAGTTATACCTTGAAATATAAGCAGTTTGATCTGAATTTATTTAAGTAGCTAACATCAGTAAGAGAAGCATAATTTTCAATCTTTTACTGGTGATGGAGTTATGTCCTTTATGGAGCTAACAGAAATGCAACAACTGATTTCTTATCATATACTGGTGACACTGATCATAAGTGTTTATTGGAATTACATTATAAATGATATAATTAATATTGTTATTATCAACATAATCTATTTTATAATTCAACTTTTCAAATAATCCAGTAAAGGTCTTATAATAATGATAAGGGACACACGTTATAATAATAATAATAATAATCTATATCCATAATCTATATCTATAATTTATATCTATATCTATATTTATATTTATATCTATATCTATAATTTATATCTATAATCTATAATCTATAATATATTAAAAGTGTGAAAACTTTTAGAAAAGTGATTTGAACTTTTTGCCCTTCACTAAAAGACTCCACAATAGATAAAACAATCATTTACCATATTACTAAATTATTATTTAATTATTTTGAAATATTTCAGGTGTCCCATTAAAATTTGGTTATTAATCTTAACTTATTTACACATAATTAAAAATACTATTAATTTTCAAGGTTATTAATCTTTTCTTATTTAAACATAATTAAAAATATTATTAATTTTCAAATATTAATTTACATTTGAGGAACTGATAATAAATTAATCTTTTAAATAAAAAGATGTAACCAAATATGAACTTTAATACTAACGAAATACTATTTTAGTAGTCATTTATTGACTGAATTTTTCGGTCCCTTTTGAACAATAATTTCACAAAAATGGGTAGGTTATTTTGGTAAGAATTTTACTTAAAATAGAAAACAAATTAAGTAAACTCTCTTTTTTAGTGTTAGCATCCAAGTAATTGTATGAATTTTTATCTCTTTACTTTTCTATTTAATTTATATTTTCTTTGCACTTTGAAATTTATTTTATCAGCTATTGGTTATTCGTTGCTTTTAAATGTTGGTTTGATTACTTAATTATGTGATTTTTTTATGTGTGTTTTGTGGTATTTTGAGATTCTATCAATTTTTGAGATTTTATCATAATTTATATTTGATAGTTGTTGACCTCACTCGAAAAAATGCGGTAAGGATGAAAATTTCAATTCAAATTTTAAGCTTCAAAAGAATGCAGATAATTGAGGTACAACTTCTATTAATTTAATTAACATACGATTTATTATTTTGAAAGTTAGATGATCTATCTAAATTTATTATTTAGGAGAAAATTATTCTCGCAATATTTTTTTTGATCGATCATATGTGGGTTAATTGATTAGTCACAAAGAAATTGAGGTTAACACTTTTAATATTCATTCTGATGTTGTCGTAAGTGTATCATTCAATATTTACATCTAATTATGTACGCCCTTTGATTAAAGATATATACAATATTGATTTGAGTAATTGAAGAAAGTAAAAAGTTTGTCCATGTATGATCATTAGTTTTAGCAAGGTAAAGAAGTGATGTTGGACAAGATCGAAAGATAATAATATATTCTTACAAAATATTTTTTTATTTGTGCTTTCTTAATTTTCTGACTTTTTTTCTCCCTTTCTGTTATATTTTATATTATGAATATTAGTCTCAACCCTAAATTGGATCATAGTGTACTAATAATATTTATATTTTAATTTTATATGACGTATATGTACAACAAATGCTCCTTTACAGCTTAATTTTCCTTTACATCTTTTTCTTTGATGAGTAAAATTTTTTAAT
>NW_025875448.1:0-2833 GCF_002878395.1 Capsicum annuum
ATGTAATGAATGAGAAAATATTTATTTGATTGACTGAGTTTATTTTTTTTTTTTTCATTCTGCCTATTTTTTTAGATGTTGAGAGGTGTAGGTTTTTGAGTATTCAGGAGTGGAGAGAGTCAATTACAAGAAAGAAAGTGTTTGGTTGAGAGCAAGGTCATAGACTAAAATTAAATAACAACACAAGATTATTTACTATTACAACAAAATTAAAGATAGATTGATAACAGATGGCTCATCTATTGCAAAAAATGGGTAATCTACTGGAAATGACCAAGTAGATAAAGACATCTATGGCAATAGATTTATCGTCCATCACAATAAATTAGTAATATGTTGAAAATAACCAGACAGATAAAGACATCTGTTGCAACAGATTAGTCATCTATTGCAACAAATTAGTAATCTATTGAAAATGACAAACAGATAAAGTCATATGTTACAAAAGATTGGGAATCTGTTGGAAATGACCAACAGATAAAGACATTTGTTACAATATATGACCAATCTATTACAACATATGTGTATATCTGTTTGATAATTTTCAACAGATGACTCATCTGTTGCAATTGGTTATACACTTAAATGATCATGTAATTACTATGAGATTAATTGAAATTATAATTATTAAATCAATTTAGCTAATACTAATAATGACATAATTTGAACCATTTCAAATAAAATTAGTCAATTGATCACTCTACTCAAAACAAACACACTAAGATGATCGTGTAATTAATATGAGAATAATTGAAATCGTAATTGAACTTATCAATTCATCTTTAATTTTAGTTAAATCAATATTTTTATTACTAATAATGTCTTAATTTGAATAATTTAAAATAAAATTGATCAATTAACACTTTACTCAAGACGAATACACTTAGATGATCATGTAATTACTATGAGATTAATTAAAATCATAATTAAATTATCAATTCATATTTAATTTTAGTTAAATCAATTTAGTTATTACTAATAATTTCTTAATTTTAATTATTTCAAATCAAATTGGTCAATTGGTCATTCTACTTAAGACGAAACACTTAGTTGATCATGTAATTAGTATAAAATTATTTGAAATTGTAAGTGAACTTACTAATTCATCTTTAATTTTATTTAAATCAATATAGTTATTTCTAATTATGGCTTGGTTTGAATTATTTCAAATAAAATTGGTCAATTGATCACTCTACTCAGGACGAACACACTTAGTTGATCGTGTAATTACCATATGATTAATTGAAACAGTAATTGAACTTATTAATACTAGTTAAATCAATTTAGTTGTTACTAATATAATGACTTAATATGAATCAATAGATGACTAAGATATTGCAAAAGATGAGTAATCTATTGAAAATGACCAAACAGATAAAGACATCTGTTGCAACAGATTAGTCATCTATTGCAACAAATTAGTAATCTGTTGGAAATAACAAACAAATAAAGTCATATATTGCAACAGATTGGTCATCTGTTGGAAATGACCAACAGATAAAGACATTTGTTACAATAGATGACTAATCTATTGCAATATATGTGTATATCTGTTTGATAATTTTCAACAAATGACTTATCTATTGCAACAAATTAAATCTGTTGCAATAGGTTACACACTTAAATAATCATGTAATTACTACGAGATTAATTGAAATTGTAATTATTAAATTAATTTAGCTATTACTAATAATGGCTTAATTTGAATCATTTCTAATAAAATTAGTCAATTGATCACTCTACTCAGAACGAACACACTAAGATGACCGTGTAATTAATATGAGAATAATTGAAATCGTAATTGAACTTATCAATTCATGTTTAATTTAAGTTAAATCAATGTAGTTATTACTAATAATATCTTCATTTGAATCATTTCAAATAAAATTGGTCAATTAACACTTTACTCAAGACGAATACACTTAGATGATTATGTAATTACTATGAGATTAATTGAAATCGTAATTAAAATTATCAATTCATATTTAATTTTAGTTAAATTAATTTAAATATTACTAATAATTGCTTGATTTTAATTATTTCAAATAAAATTTGTCAATTGATCATTCTACTTAAGATGAAACACTTAGTTGATAATATAATTATTATAAAATTAATTGAAATTTCAAGTCAACTTACTAATTCATCTTTAATTATAGTTAAATCAATATAGTTATTTCTAATTATGGTTTGGTTTTAATCATTTCAAATAAAACTAGTCAATTGATCACTCTACTCAGGACAAACACACTTAGTTGATAGTGTAATTACCATAGATTAATTCAAAACCGTAATTGAACTTATTAATTCATGTTTAATTCTAGTTAAATAAATTTAGTTATTACTAACATAATGACTTAATATGAATCAATAGACGACTAACATGTTGCAAAAGATGAGTAATCTGTTGAAAATAACTAAACAGATAAAGACATCGGTTGAAAATTACCAAACAAATAAAGACATCTATTAGAAATGACCAAACAAATATAGACATATGTTGCAACAGATGACTAGCCTGTTGCAATAAATGACTCATCTATTAAAAATTATCAAACAAATATAAACATCTATTGCAACAGATGACTAAGTTGTTGCAACAGATGACTCATCTGTTGAAAATTATCAAACATATAGGATATATGTTAGAAAATAATTTAAAATATTAAAGCTCAGATATTTTTAAGAGAACTCAAATGTTTGTCCCCTTGTCTAAGGTCTTGTCTTTAATTTTAGTTAAATCAATTTAGTTATTACTAATAATTTCTTAATTTAAATCATTTTAAATAAAATTTATCAATTGATCAGTTTATTAAGAGAGAATACATTAATT
>NW_025875449.1:0-2921 GCF_002878395.1 Capsicum annuum
GGAGAATGGGTGGAGACTTCGAAATGTTGGAAATGAAGATCATTTAACAAGGTGACAATTCTCATTCCTGTTCGACGCAACAGTACGTATGACAAATTTGTTACAAGTGTAATGTCGAGCAACGTGGTGATTAATTATGTAATGCATTCGAGGGAAAATGTAAATCCTACGATCATAAATAGCGATGGACGTGTGCTGACGTACATAATGGATGCTGATGCAGATGGCTTTAGGCCTATTTTGTGGATAAATGTGGTTGAGAGGTCCTTTGAAGGACCGCTGAATTCTTCAGCACCCCCACCGCGGCGCCCGACAGTCGGCGATGATTTGATCGACGACGATTTGAATGATTACGAGAATGATGTCGATGATACAATTAATATGGAAGATTATTCTATGCATATAGAAGACTTTTCATCAGACTCTTTCGAAGAAGACCGTGAAACAAAATCACAAGCAGGATACTTCTTCATCGACGGAACCAATTTCTGTTGTAGTTAAATATTTGCCGATAAAAAAGAGCTGAAAATGTAACTAGACGCAGCAGTGGCGAGGCAGTCTTTTGATTATTATATGGAGAAGAGCTACACGAAATTGATGAAGAGGCAATGCTTATCTCCTGGTTATGGCTGGCTGTTGCGGGCAAAAAAGTATGACACATCGAACAAATTTTGCATATACAAGTATGTCGGGATGCACACGTACGGTGTTAAAACACCACCCGCAGGCACAAAAAAGTCTCATTCAAATTGATTGCTTTAATATGCATAAATCATTTTTGAAATGGTAAGGGTCTAAGCATAAGAGAAATTCAAAGAATTGTATTTAAGGAGTTGCGTTGCAACACAAGCTATTGGATGTGTTGGAAAGGAAGTGTAATTGGAAAGAACATTATTCGCGGGACGCCGGAGCACAGATATGCTTGCTTGTCAGATTTTTCCCACATGGTGGAGTTATTGAATCCCGAATCTTCTTAATCTATCATGGTAAACCAGATGGATGGATCGTTCGTTTACTACTTCTTAGCATTCGGAGCTTGCATACGAGGATATGCCCACATGAGAAAGGTAATTGTCGTCGATGGCATACATTTGTATGGAAATTATGGGGTAATTTTGCTGAGCGCCGTTGTACAGGACACCGAAAATCATATATTTTTGATTGCCTTTTGTGTCATCAATAAAGAGAACGATGCTTCGTAGACCTTTTTCTTCCAGAAGCTAAAGTCTATCATAGAAGATGAACCAGATCTATGCGTCATCTCCGGCAGGCACATTAGCATAGCCAATGCCTTCTCCCATGTATACAGTCGTGCACATCATGGACTTTGCATGAGGCACCTCGCTGAAAATCTTTGCGTAAATCAACACTGCAGAGAACATCTTTATCTATTCTATGTCGTGGCAAAGGCTTATTCATTTGATGAGTTTAGCGATAATTTTGTGGAATTGAAGAGTAAATTCCCCAAGGTAGCTCATGTCCTTGAAAATGTGCTTTGTTTTAAAAATAGAGTAGAGCGCACTTTTCGGGCAATAGGTACGACGTGATGACCACAAACATCACCGAGTCTCTCAACTCTATTTTGATGGATAAACGGGAGTACCCCATGTCATACATATTCAATTCAATTGCTAAAAAATTTGGTAAAATGTTTAGGGAGCGGCATGCATTTGTCGGTGGTAAAGAAAACATATTTGTGCCTTCTGCGGAAAGGATCCTAAGGGATAATAAGAGTGCGAGCGATTCCTTGTATGTGGATAATCCAAACGGGGTTCTCGATGAGTATACGGTGTTTGGCAATGGCGTTACTGCCAAGGTTAATCTCTTGGAGAGGAGCTATTCTAGTCGGAAATTCGACTTGATGAAAATGTCGTGCGAACACGCGATGGCAACTTTACGAGAAAAGTACGGCGATGGCAAAGATTATGGTAACTCCATCTACAAATACTCTTCGCCAATTTATAAAGCTGAAAGTTACCTCCTCGCATACTCGAAAGCAATTAACGTGGTCTCTCCAGAGACTGAATGGACTGTGCCATAGGAATTGGTAGACACCAAAATTTCTCCACCCTCATACGATCCCAAACTCGGAAGGAAGAAAGACAAATGCACTAAGGGCATCGGTGAGACATTCAAGTCCAAAAGGAGGAATAGGTGTTCAATATGCAAGAAATTTAAACACAAAAGAACCACGTGTAGAATGGGCATCAAATCATAAATAGGTTTTTTTTAGCTTCAGTTGTAAAGCTACTGTTTTGGGGGATGAATGTGCATTTTTGTAGATTTTAATATTCAGTTGTTATCGACCTAAAGCTTTGTCTACGATAGACTATCTATAGTTTACAGTATATATAATATATGGTCTATAAAATATTATGTATTGATTATATTATTGCTGATCTAACACGTTATGTTGGTCATTTTCCTGGCTTATCTCTCCAATCGATGCAATGAATCATTATTTCCCTTGTTTTTCGTTCCCATTTATTAAAAAGCTGCACAAAATATCTCTTCACGAGAAAAAATAGCTGGTATATACATACGAAATGTTTTCTCTTGTCAGACACGTCGACCTACCATTGGGTGGATATATGAACAAACGCAATCTGCAGGTCTATAAGTAAGGACCTCTTTCTACGCAACCCTTTAGTTTTTCCTCAATAAAAAATATCAGAAATCATCTCTTCTTCTTTTTCTTCTTCACCTAAATCAAAAAAATGCCTCCAAGAAGGATACCCCTATGCCCCATTAGACCTGTTCCTCCGAGGCACTACGACCTCCTCCTCCTAAGGAATGATTTCGATCGGCTTTTCTACGGGCTGGTTCAAGACCACATCTACTTGGAGCGGGAGCTCCGTCGAATTACTCATTTCTTGAGGGCAATTCTGGAAAGGCTCGGAATGGAAGACCCTAACTACATC
>NW_025875450.1:0-2053 GCF_002878395.1 Capsicum annuum
ATGTCAAGTTTAGGGGCAAAAATAAAGGGACATACATATTTTCACATATAGTTTCAAGAAAGTATATGTAAAAATATGTATGTCCCTTTATTTTTGCCCCTAAACTTGACATTGAGTTTTACCACAACTTTCTGTGAGGTTTCACGGTTTTGTGGATAAATCACGATACCAGCTTGCTCCACTTGCTATTGCAACCCAAGTCGTGCAGTTTACTGTCAGATTTTATAGTTCTTTCTCTAGTTAATGCTGCGTGATCTACATTTCAAAGATGTGGTGGCTGTCAACTTTGAGTTGTGGTTCTGGGCGTTTCAAAGTTTCTGATATACATATTTGAGATTGTTTTAGAAGTTGTCGTTCTTTCACTACTATTTGGTACCACATCTTTGTGGATGCTTCATCTGATATGAGCTTTCATGCTCAGCTTTCTATGCTATTATGGAAGGCGTGTTTACAGTATTTTTAGGAGTACCTTTGCAAAAATTTAAAAGAAAAATTATAATTAGGAGACCTTTGAATGAATAGATTTTAGTGAGTTTCTGATTGTCTATTTGAATTATCACTAGAGAAACTTCTGCATGTTAACATGCTCTTTTATGCAGCTATTCAGCTATATGAGTACATATCCTATTGCCTATCTCAGCTATCATACACTGATAAGAGCATGAGAAAGCTGATAGAGTTGTTTCAAACGTATGAACGTGCCTTCTCTCAAGACGCTGTGATGGAGAATTTTCGAACTATTATCAACAAGGTAAAATTTGTTGTGGCATCACAAGGCTTTAGGCTTGGACTAGTTTTTGGAAGTTATTGGGAATTCATTTCACAGTGTTAAAGCTTTATTTGTCTATTTGAATGTCTTCAATTTGGGGAAGAAGTTTGCTAAACCTGAACTCAAATCATGCATTGAGGAGTTTGAGGAAAAGTTGTATAAGTTCCACATCGAGAGGAAGGAATATGAACTTACTGCCTATAGATACCTGATTTTGTCCCTCCCGAAGTCCAATTTTATCCATTTTTATCTTACCTTATCACGCACCCTCACCCATGTGATTATCCCTCCATAAAATGACAAAAATAACAACCCCTAACTAATTTTATCTTATTCTAACAACCCCTCCCTATTAAATTTTAACACCTCACATACCCAATCTCACCACCTACCCCACCTAAACCCTACCCCTACATACCCTTCCTCTCTCATGGGATACACAAAAAAAGATAAAGACTCACCGGGAGCCCACGTGATGAATGAGGATTTTCCATTCTTGAATTGAGAAAAGTAACCTTCTAGGAAAGGGGTAAGGGGGGACCATTTTTGGTTTTGGGTGGTTTTCATTTTAGTACATAGATATACATAGAGTACAAAAAAAAAGGGGAGCTCACGCTTTTTTTCTCCTAAGAGCGCAAAACACATACATAGAGAATATACAGAAAAGGGAGCATAAAACAGAGGGATTCCATTTTTCTTTCTCCTTTTCTCACCCACAATAACTTCAACACCATCACAGGCATACGGATTCACCAATAGACACACATACGTCTTCTTCCAATTCTTTGGTTCTTCCAGAAACGTACGCAAGAACCAGAAACCACACCCACACTTCACTGAATATGCACACAACATAATTTTTTCTCCACACACGACCAACGCACAAATCACAAACACCACACATAGTGAAGGACGAGTGATGGAGAGACAGTAGTGAGTGGGAGACAGTTTTGAACAGTGAGAGATATGAGAGATCAAGAGAGAGACGAACAAGGGTCGAATTGGTAAAGCTGAACGGAAATCGATAGGAATCTGGTGGGTTTGAGTTGGCCGGCGACCTCTTCGTCGGAGATGACTGTTTCTGATCTTTTTCAGGCAATTCCATTTAGAAAACATTAAAATTCATCGGAAATTCAATCCTTTTCTCACTATTCGTGCTGCTATCTGCGTTCACGGAGTTCCGGCCACTAGATTTTTTAGGTTTTCTCATATTTTTGGGCTCAGATATTCACACACATTTTTGGACTTCTGTTTGAGTCAGGTTTTGGGGGTCATCGTGGTTTG
>NW_025875451.1:0-4982 GCF_002878395.1 Capsicum annuum
CAAAATTTATTTAAAAATCAGAAATTGAGGTTGTTTTGAAGATTAAATCGAGGGGAAAATAATAATAATAATAATACGATGAAAAACTCATTTAAGTGAAAAAGGAGTGAACTTGGTCTTTAAAATGAATAAATACCATTTTAGGCCATACGACTAAAATCCCCAAATTCCATACAGTAATAAAAGTTTAGAACAAGAATTTGACATTAAAGATGGAAGAAATTAGTTGAAATGAGTGTAACGGATCTACCCACACTTAGAAATAGCAAAGTATCTCAAAGCCGTGAAACCCTAAGCTTAAAGTCCCAACAATAGTGAAATGGCAAAAACTAGGTCTTTATATACCCAGGCTTTGCGATTGCAGTCCAGGATCACAATCGTGGTACCTCACCTATAACTGACATCATGATTGCAGAAAGGGTATTGCAATCAAGATATCTCGACTGCAGGCCCAATTATGATCAAACAGGAGTATTACGTTGCGGGTGCCCCAGCTGGGGACTGGTAATTTTTCAAGTCTCCGCGGGCCCCTCGAAATTTATCTAGAATTTTTTAAATACAAACAAATTATGCTACTCTAACAAATTCAATGCTCCAGATTCAATAGTGATATTAGATTTTCAAAAAAACATCATTTTCACAAAGTTGACCCCTAATTCACAAAATCACAACTTTCTAACTGTGGATTAAAATGTGATTCAAAAGCCATGAACCGACACCAACCATGTTACCACCCTAAAATTGATGTTTAGAATTTACTAGCACAGTTCATTTTGCCAAGCGTGATACAAATCAAAATATATTAACAAAAATCAATTATAAGGTTATTAAAGCCGCCAATAACCACAAAATCACATAAGTGGCACCAAAATATATCGAGAACCATACCAATCACCCCACACCCCAGAAATACAAAAATGAAACTATGGGGAGGGGTAAAATAGCCAAGTCACAGAAAAATATATTTTTCACATAGTTTATCAAAAATCAGGTCGTTACATTATCCAAGACAAAAAAATCTAGTTCGTCCTCGAACTAAAGGCAAGAGAAATACCTGAATGAACAAAGTGCTAGAGATAAGAACAACACATATCATACTTGATATCCCAAGTAGACTCATCTGTAGGTTGATGTTGCCACTAAATCTTAACCACAGGGATAACTCTAGAATGAAACCATCTACTATCTCTAGCCAAAATGAAGACCGACTCCTAAACCAAAGATAATTTCTCATCTAGCTAGACCAACTCCCAACAAATGATAAAGGCTCATCTAAAATGTAGCGGTGAGGCATGAAAACATGAAAAACTAGGTGAAGAACTGATAAATTTTGGGGTAAAGCTATCTCATAAGCCACATCACCAACATCCCAAAGAATCTCAAATGGACCAATATACCTGGGGCTAAGATTTCCCTTCTTCAGCCTGCAAAACTCTAGGATTAACTTAGTTCGTTAAACCTTAAAAAGAGGTTCGAGACTTAGAAATTTCAGCGGAGTGTTTATACTAAGAATTATTTTTAGCCTTCATAAGTTGGAGATCCTATTTTACAACACTTATAACCTTAAAATATCAATCCTTGGATTAAATCATGATTAGGTGGGTCAATAGGTCAATCTGGGTGAGTTTTGGATTTTTTGGACCTCCTTCGAATCATATTCTAGTGACTAAAATAGTCGGTCAACATGATCTCAATGTGTCAACAGATAATTTTACCCAACTTTCAATGCAATTCCAGTAAACCAATGCAAACTCGACGCGGCGTGTTGGTCATCGTATTGATGCCATCGATGTAGTATGTCGATATGCGTATCTCTGGGAATGATTTTTACTCATTAAAAGCTCGTATCCAGAGGGATAATTGGATCATTTTCCACCCGTATACAGCCCCAAAAACATGAGATTAAATAATTCCTAGTGTAAAAACACTTAATTTTTTTCAAATATCTCTCAAGACTAAAGCGTAGGGCTTTTGATTTCAAATTTAAACTTCAAGACCTCACAATCAATCTTCATGAATTCAAGCTTCAAGGTATGTTAGGTGTTCATCCATGGGTTTTCTTCTACCCTTGGAGTTCAAGAACCCTTTTTAAATTACAAGTTGGCTTTTTTCATGAAATTCGTGTTAAATGTGATTGTATTTATGATTATGATGTAGTTAGATTTATAATCCATGATTAATTGCAAGTTTCTTGTAAAAAAATAGCATGTTTGTTTGTTATTATTTCATGTTAAAAGCCCTTGAATTTGTGAGTTTGAGATTTTGATCAAGATTCTTACATGTTGTAGTATTGTCAAGTGCATAAAGTAGGCTCCCCAAGTGTTTGATGAATTGTTCATGTGAGTTGAGTAATGAAATTATATCATATTAGCATGTACACAAGTTCATGTCATGTGAGTATTTGTTAAAATGCATATGAATGAATGGTGAAAAAATGACTAGTTATTATGTCTTTAACGTTGTGCTATGTTTTACAATTTATGCTATCGAGTCTTAGGAGTATCTAATATCCGACAATCTAGCTATTTACCTAGAATTACAGTAGCTTCAAAATAGTCTCAGAGAAGTCATGCCCAGTAGTACTCAGAAAGATAATAAAACTTTGTACCTTCAGCCAGTTAATAGAACTCAAAATATTCAGTCAGTTATCAAAACTCAGTGAACTCAATCTAGTTCAGATAGGCAGCGCAATCAGTAATAGTTCAATCAAGCCTAGTACAGACTTGAAATCAGTTAAGTATTTTTGTAGTTAGGAGTAGGAATCAGCATCGAGTGAACCAAGGGATAGGGGAATTCCTATCAGTAAAGGGTTTGACCCTTATTAGCAATCCCTGTGTTACAAAACTACATAGCCAATGTAGGTTGATTTGTTTTCCTGCCAGTCTAGGGTTGATACTTCTCGTATAATTTTTCCTGCCAGCGAGGGTTGATGAAAAAGCTTCTTGTTAGAGAGGGTTAGCTCATAGCCATTATTAGTATCCCTTGGCTAGGTGCTAACAACCTTCCAACTGGGGTCACAGGTTAGACCCCAACTCAGTCATACTCGGGATATTTCTGTTAGATGAACACTCCCACTTTGTAGTTTTAGTTTTAGACTCAGTATAAAACCTCAGTTAAGTTTGAAAATTAGGACAGTCAGATATAGTCACCTAGATCAGTATAGAACTTAGTTCAATACTACAGAATTAAGACTATCAGAAATAGTCACTCTATTAACAGTAATACAGTATTAGTAAACTCAGATATCAGTCATTTATTTTTAAAACTCATTATCCAGTGTTACTGAAATCTTAGTTACAGTATACATAGTTAGGTACATAGCATTGCATAATCAGTATTTACAACAGTTTCAAATATACAAATACTCTTATTCAGTTATGTTAATGCCATTCAATTAGTTATTGTTTATGCATATGAACCCATGCATTCAGCCTTAACTCACCTAGCATACCAATACATTTAAAGTACTGATGCATACCTTTCTTCTGTACTATGATGTCTTATATCATAGGTTCAGATGCACAGGCTCCTGATCGCACTTAGCAGCCCAAACTATCAGCAAATAATTTAAAGATGAGTCCTCATAGTTCAAGGATAATGTTGTTATTTAAACATTTTCAGTACATTCTTAGTAGTCAGAGTTAGTTAGGGACTTTTCCCATCAACTCCAACTTCAGAAAGTGAGAGGCTTTTAGACTAGAGTATTTATAGACAGATGTTCAATTTTTAGTTTTTGGAGTTCAGTTTTGAACCTTATAGAAATTTCTGCCTAATTTCCACATTATACAGTATTATTACTATTGAGTGATTGTAGCACGAACCAGCCATGGTTTAAGCTTGTGGTCCTTAGGGATTATAAGAATGGTGTGGCATCCAATATACAGACTCGGGGCATTACAAACTTGCTATCAGAGCCTAAGGTTCAACAGAGTCCTAGGAATTCTGAAAGCCGCATCTATTAGAGTCTTGTGCATGGGTGTTTAGCACGCTACACTTATGGACAAGATTCTATGAGGCATTTTAGAAAAATTTTCCCTTATTTCAGTATTCCTATCATGTGAGTGAGCATGAGCTCAAGTTACACCCTTAGTATAATCCTTTTCTTACTTCCGTTTACAAAACATGCCTCCTAAAAAGAATATCGGAAGGAGAACAGCAAATTAGCTATCACCTTCACCCATTCAGGAAGATTCCCTGGACTAGCATGTCTCCCACATAGAATTTAGAGCAGCTTTAACCACTCTAGCTCATTATATGGCAGCCTAGAATAAATGCCCAGCTGCCGTTCTGGCCAACTTAGTGGCTAATACTATTACATCTAGAATTTAGGACTTCACCGGAATGAATACCCCTGCCTTTACTGGGCCTATGTCAGATGAGCACCCACAGGAATTCCTTAATCAGGTGTAGAAAGTCAAGTATTATGGGGGTGACAGCTAATGAGAGTGTTGATTTGGCTGCATATCAATTGTAGGGTATGGTGCACTCACGGTTTAAGCAGTGGAAGGAAAAGAGGGCCGCTGATGTAGGGCCCATAGAATAGGAGGAATTTTCCACTACTTTTATTAATAGGTTTTTCCTACTGGAGTTAAGGGAGGTATAGGTTTTAGAGTTCATTAATCTGAAGCAGGGCAACATGACAGTGAAAGAGTATTCTCTTATGTTTACTCAATTAGCCAGATACGCCCATCACGTGGTAGCAGATAACAGATCTAAGAGGAGTATGTTTGGGTTTGGCGTGTCTAATAGTGTGGTCAAGGAGTCTAGGACCATAATCTTGATTAAAGAGATTGACATATCTAGGCTCATGGTCCATGCTCAATAGATAGAGAAGGCTAAGAATAAGAAGAAAGAGAGGGATAACAAGAGAGCTAGAACAAGTAGCTTCAACTTCACTCAGCCTAAGTTAAAGGGTGAGAGTTGTTCTCAGTTTTATCCAAAATATTTAGTTCTAGATCTGTCCTAAGCCAGTACCTCAGTGC
>NW_025875452.1:0-3059 GCF_002878395.1 Capsicum annuum
TTTCGTTACTTACTAATACCTCACGTCAAACACGAAATAAAATAATCCTTCATTTTATCTCAAAATTATTTATATCTTATACCTTACGTCAAACGATACCATACATTATATCACACACAATCCCACACTTTTATTTTGATATAGGCGGACTTATGCATTTTGAATGTGTCTACTTATGTTTTATTAAGGAGAGATGAAAGAGCCTCACATTTATTTAGTACCATTTGGCACAATTTAGTATAACTCATGCAAGACTACATTGTCTTTTGGTTCCCACAATCCCTTTCCATCAAAACAAAAGCCACATTGTCACTTGAATCCTTGGATATATCTTTTTCTCTTCCAACATCTTTATCTCTTTGGATTTTCTACTTTATAGATTTTAATTCTTTCATTTTTTTCTCCTTTTCATTTTTAATTCCTCCATTAAGTTATTTCTAATTCTAATTTTACTAAAAGGTGAAATTAAGTTATTAAAAGTAAGCAATTGTGTTGAATAATCATAAGTTCCACATATTGAGGTTCGATTCAATTCCAACATAAATTACATCAATATTCGTCAATTAAAATTCAACTATTTATGTTGACTGTAGTCATGATAAACTGAAACTCAATTCAATCACAACATAGACTAAATCAAGATTATTCAATTAAAAGTCAATCATTTATTTTAACTATAGTCGTGGCAAATTGAGACTCAATTCAATTCTAATATAGATTGAATAAATATTCTGTAATGCCCCAAGATCTCATCCCAAGATGTCACACGATGCTTATGACCCTGAAGGACCACAAGCCAACCCTTTATTGATATTTGTACCTGTACACTACACAATGTCTAAAATAAATATGGAAACTAGCAGATGATTTTGGAAACTTTATCAATGATAAGAAAAATGATTGTATCTGAATCTGACAACAAGAATACTCAATAGAAATCTGATACTGTGATCAAGCCTGTCTGACAACATATCTCTGAATATAATATCAAATAACTGTATGTGAGACCAAGTCTATCTGATGGGATGACCCATAAATCAATGGAACTATCTGAGTTCCTCATAATGATAGATGACTGTATCTGATCGTCCTGATTTCTGAAGACCAATTCTAAAACTGAAACCGAATCTAAAACTGAAACTGTGGGAAGTAGTCACTTAACTGACATGCCCCGACCTACCACATATAGGGTCCAACCTGTGCCCCAATTGGAAGGGTGTCATTACCACGCTACTGGTAAAGACAACTCTATATGACCCTCATCTAGCAGGTCCTCAAACGAGAACGGTGGAGCCCTCATCTAACAGGTCAAGCCACCTCATCTATCCTTATCTAGCAGGTATGATGTCTCTTATCCACCCTCAACTAATAGGTATGATGTCTCAACCTACGCTGGATATGTAGTTCTTGAGCTCAAGTATTGCTTCTAAGAATCATACCCTCTACTAGTAGGTGAGATCCCATCCTTGAGGTCGCTTGGTGCTAGTTTCTACTCCCAATTGAAAGACTCAGAATTGAATTCTCAACTGAACACTGGCTAAACTGAATCTAACACTAATCATATTACTCAAAAGGTCTGACTGAGTTATGCTGAGATCACTTGTTTTCGTATCTGACGGAAAAGATATCGAATCATGGTATCTCAAGATTTTTAGGACATCATATTAAGCATTTAGGAAACATAGACCTCTATTCATCATCATATACTAGCCTAGGGAAGACATACTATTAGATTATACCCCATTCAACGAGATCTTACATCAAGTATTTCATACCTATATCGGTCTTGTCATGTATTTGGATATCCCTTGATTTGGGGGAAACTTCATACTAACACGTCACTATTTACTTGCTAACCACTTGACATGTATCAAAAGCTTAGAATATATCAAAGAGCACAAAATCGAGGAATTTACAACCATCATATCTCGACTTGTTCCTTTGTTTCCTAGGGTCTTTCAACAACCACTAGACACGACCGATTTTATACCTACTTGGGGATTTCATGCTATCTTGGCACATTTCACTCACTGAGGCATTTTATCAAACACTAGGCATGCATGGACTAGCTCACAATTTGGGGTTTCCTATTCAACATACTATAGTGGCCCTTATGCTTCACCTAAGCTCTTTATAAAACCTATGGGGAACATTCTTAACTTATTCAATCATTTTTACACCCAAAAGTCATGAACATATCACATAAAAAAACAACTTCAAGAGGGTCTATCACAAACATCACATGAAATCCACATACTAGGGTCAAATCTCATAAATTTTGTAGGCAAACATAAATCAAAATCAACAACACATTAAACATCCATTTCAACTCGTACAAATCATTTACAACTCATAAACATAAAACTCTTTTAGTTTTAAAGAGGGTTCTTGAGCTTCTTGGATGAAAGGGACCCAAAAATCAACATCTACATACCTTAACCTATGAAATTGGATGAACTTTAGTACTTGAAAATTTACCCACACTTGAAATAAATAAATTCTTGAAGCCCACACTATGAGGAACTTGATTCTTGAAGAAACCTTGAAGATTTATGGATGATTTTTGGAAGATTAGGGTTCTTGATTGAAACCCTAGTTATACTCTCTTGAGAGAGTTGAAAAAGAAAATTATTGAATTAGGGTTTGAATGAGGGTTCCTCATATATATAGAGGCTCAAAAGGGGTGGAAAATGACCAAAATACCCTTGCAAAAACTCCCTTGAATTGCTGGAAAAATATACTTGATGCCATCCGTGACAGGCCGCCAGGTTCGTGATAGGCCATCACAAATAGTCGTCACAAAAGGGGTCCAAATTCTTGATTTTCTGCCCAGGTCTGATGATGTCATCAAAAATGTCGTTAGAATGTGACGATGTCGTCAAAAAAGGCGTCAGAAACGTGATAGCCCGTCAGAAGCGTCGTCAGCGTTTTTCAGCTTGACATGCTGGAGTAAAATGGTCATAACTCTTTGCTCCGGTATCGGATTTAGGAGAAATTGATATCGTTGGAAAGCTAATTCAAAGATATTTAATTTGATATATATAAAACCACTCAGCTCT
>NW_025875453.1:0-3055 GCF_002878395.1 Capsicum annuum
GCTCGTTCGCACCGTTTTGCCCGTTTGTCCACTCAAATAGCCACGAAATTTTAAACAGAACATACTAGATGATCCCCAACTTCCCTGGCATGCCCCAATTTATTTTCAACCTACAGCACGCCCGGTCCCCAGGCCAACCTCCAAAGCCGTGGACTATAGCACACCGATTTAGCCCAAAAGTGCCTCGTTCATGCCGTTTCTCCCGTTTGTTCACTCAAATGGGCACAGAAATTTAAATAGACCACACTAGGATGATCCCCAACCTCCCTGACATGCCTAGATTGATTTTTCGCCCACAATACGCCCAGACCCCAGGCCCACCCCTGAAACTGTGGGCTATATAGCACCGATTAGGCTCGAAAATGCCCCATTCACGCTGTTTCACCCGTTTGTCCATATAAATAGCCACGAAAAGTTAAACGGACCATACTGGAAGGATCCCTAAACTCCCTAGCATGCCTCGATCGATTTGTGACCTACAGCATGCCTGGACCCCTGGCTCACCGCCGAAACCGTGGGCTATAGCACACCGATTTAGCCCAAAAATACGTCGTTTGTGCCTTTTCACCCGTTTGTCCACCCAAATGGCCACAAAAATTAAAATGGATCACACTTGGATGATCCCCAACCTTCTTGGCACGCCCTGATCAAATTTTGGGCTACAGCATTCCCAAAACCTGGGCCTACCCCTAAAATCGTGGGCAATAGCACACTGATTTAGCCTAAAATGCCTTGTTCGCATTGTTTTGCCCATTTGCCCACCCATATGGCCATAAAAATTTAAACGAACCATACTAGGATGATCCCCAACCTCCCTGGCATGCCCTGGTAGATTTTTGGCCCACAGCACTTCCGGACCACGAGCCCACCCCCAAAACCGTGGGCTATAGCGCACTGATTTGGCCTAAAAATTCCCCATTCATATCGTTTCGCCCGTTTGTCCACCCAAATGGCTGCGAAAATTTAAACGGACCATAATGGGATGATCCTCAACCTCTCTGGCACGCCCCGATAAATTTTTGACCGACAGCACGCTGGAACCCTCGGCCCACCTCCGAAACTAAGCTATAGCACATGGATTTTGCCAGATAATGCCCCGTTCGTGCCGTTTCGCCCATTTGTCCACGCAAATGGCCATGAAAAATTAAACGGACGACACTAAATGATCCCTAACCTCCCTGTCATACCCCGGTCAATTTTTGACCCTCAGCACGCTCAGACCCTGGGCCCACCCCTAAAAATATGGGCTATAACACACCGATTTTGCCCGAAAATGCCCCGTTTGCATCGTTTCATCCGTTTGTTCACCTAAATGGCCACAAAAATTTAAATGAACCACACTGGGATGATCCCCAATCCCACTGTCATGCCCAGATTAATTTTAAGCGCAGTGCATGCATGGACCCCAGGCCCATCCCTAAAACCGTGTTCTATAGCGCACCAATTTTTCCACAAAATGAATCGTTTGCACCATTTTGCCCGTTTGTCCACACAAATAGCCACAAAAATTTGAACGGACCACAGAGGCACGATCCCTAATCTCACTGGCATGCCCCCATAATTTTTTGGCCTACAGCAAGTTCAAACAGCAAGCTCTCCTTCAAAACTATGGGCTATAGAACAACGATTTGACCTGAAAATGCCCTATTTGCACCGTTTCACCCGTTTGTCCACCCAAATAGCCATGAAAATTTAAACAAACCACACTAGGATAATCCCCAACCTCCCTGGCATGCCCCGATTAATTTTTAGCCCACAGTAAACCTGGACCCCCGGCCCACCACCGAAACTGTGGGCTCTAGCACACCGATTTGGCCCAAAAATGCCTCGTTCGAGCTGTTTTGCCCGTTTGTCCACCCAAATGGCCACAAAAATTTAAACGGGACACACTGGGGTGATTCCAACTTCCCTGGCTTGCCCCGGTCAATTTCTGGCCCACAACACGCCCAGACCCTAAGCCCACCCCAAAAACAGTGGGCTATAGCACACCGATTTGGCCCGAAATTGCCCCGTTCGTGCCGTTTCGCCCATGTGTCTACCCAAATATCCATGAAAAAATAAAAGAACCACAATGGGATGATCCCCAAACTTCCTGGTATGCCCTAGTCTATTTTTGGCCCACAGCATACCCTAACCCCGAGCCCACCCCAAAATAGTGGGCTATAGCACACCGATTTTTCCTAAAATTTCCGATTCGTGCTGTTTCACCTATTTTTCCATCCAAATGGCCACAAAAATTTAAACGAACCACACTGGAATGATCCCCAACTCCCTGGCATGCCCCGATCGATTTTCAGCCCACAGCACACCCGAAACCCAGGCCCTCCCCCAAAACTGTGGGCAATAGCACACCAATTTAGCCCAAAAACACCTCATTCATGTTGTTTTGCCCGTTCATTCAGTCCAAGCTCCTTGGCATGCTCTGATTAATTTTTCGCCCACAGCATGCTCGGACTCCAGCCCCACCCCAAAAATTATGGGTTATAGCACACCGATTTGGCCCGAAAATGCCCCATTCGTGCCATTTTGCCCGTTTGTCCATGCAAATAGCCGCGAAAATTAAAACGAACCACACTGGGATGATCCCCAACATCCTTGGCATGTCCTGGTCAATTTTTGGCCACATCACGCTTGAACCCTGGGCCCACCTTCAAAACTGTGAGCTATAGCACATGGATTTTGCTTGCAAATGCCCCATTCATGCCGTTTCACCCATTTGTCCACCCAAATAACCATGAAAAATTAAACGGACCACACTGAATGATCCCTAAACTCCCTGGCATGCCCCGATCAATTTTTAACCCTCAGCACGCTCAGACCCTGGTCCCACCCCCAAAAATATGGGCTATAACACATCTATTTTGCCCGAAAATGCCTCGTTTGCGTCGTTTCATCCGTTTGTTCACCTAAATGGCCACAAAAATTTAAATGAACTACACTGGGACAATCCTCAATCCCACTGTCATGCCCCGATTGATTTTCAGCGCAGAGCACGCATGGACCCGAGGCCCACCCCCAAAACCGTGTTCTATAGCGCACCAATTTTTCCACAAAA
>NW_025875454.1:0-1009 GCF_002878395.1 Capsicum annuum
CCTCAAAACCGTAGGCTATAACATACTGATTTGGCCTAAAAATTTCCCGTTCACGTTATTTTGCCTGTTTGTCCATCAAAATGGCCACAAAAATTTAATCGGACCACACTAGGACGATCCCCAACCTCCCAGGCATACCCCGATTGATTTTAGACCCACAGCATGCTTGAACCCCAGCCCACCCCTCAATCCGTTCTCTATAGAACACCGATTTGGCCCGATAATGCCTCGTTCGAACCGTTTTGCCCATTTGTCCACCCCAATGGCCATAAAAATTTAAACGAACCACACTAGAATGATCCTAAATCTCCCTAGCAAGCCCTGGTCAATTTTTCGCCAATAGTAGCCCGGACCCCGAGCCCACCCCCAAAACCGTGGGATATAGCACACCGATTTGCCCCCAAAATGCCCAATTCGTGCTGTTTAGCTCGTGTGTCCTCCCAAATGGCCATAAAAATTTAAATGGACCACATTGGGATGATCCCAAACGTCCTTGGTATGCCCAGGTCAAGTTTTTGCCCACAGCATGCCCGATCCCCGGGCCCACCTTCGAAACTGTGGCTATAGAACACCTATTTGGCTCAAAATAACCCCGTTCGCGATGTTTTGCTCATTTTTCCACCCAAATGGGCACAAAAATTTAAACGGACCACACTGGGATGATCCCTAACCTCCCTGAAATACCGCGGTCAATTTTTGTCTTGCAGCATGTCGGACCCTGAGCCCAACCACGAAACTGTGGGCTATAGCACACTGATTTGGCCCAAAAATGCCCCGTTTGCGAGGTTTTGCCCGTTTGTCCACCCAAATGGCCACGAAAATTTAAATGGACCACACTAAGATTGTCTCCAACCCTCCTAGCATGCCCCGATCAATTTTTCGCCTACAGCACACCCGAAACCCAGGACCACCCCCAAAATCGTGGGTTGTAGCACATTTATTTAGCCCAAAAATGCCTCGTTCACGTCGTTTTGCCTTTTTGTCCACCCAAATGGCAACGAAAATTTTA
>NW_025875455.1:0-1266 GCF_002878395.1 Capsicum annuum
GATTTATCCCAAAAATGCCCTGTTCGAGCCATTTCATTCATTTTTCCACCTAAATGTCCACAAAAAATTAAATGGACCACACTTGGACGATCCTCCGCCTCCCTGGCAGGCCCTGATGGACTTTCGGCGTGCAGCACATCCGAACCCTGGGCCCACCCCTAAAATCGAGGGCTATAGCACACCGATTTGTCTCAAAAATGCCCCATTCACGCTGTTTCGCCAGTTCATCCACCCAAATGGCCATGAAAAATTAAACAGACCACACCGGGACGATCCCTAACTTCCCTGGCATGCCTCGGTCAATTTTTGGCCCACAGCACGCTCGAATCCCAGGCCCACCCTCGAAACCGTGGGCTACAACATACCAATTTTGCTCGAAAACACCCGTTCGCGCTGTTCGACAGTTTTCCCACCAAATGGCAACAAAAATTTAAACAGACCACTTTGGAATGATCCCCAATCTTCCTGACATACCCCGGTTAATTTACGGTCCACAGCATGCCGACCCTCAAAACCGTGGGCTATAGCACATCGATTTGGACCAAAAATACCTTGTTCGCGCTATTTCTCCCATTTTCGACCCAAATGGCCAAAAAAAATAAAACGGACCATACAAGGATGATCCCCAACCTCCCTGCCATGTCTCGGTTGATTGGCCCACAACATGCTCGGACCTCGGGACCTCCCCTAAAACCGTGAGCTATAGCACATCGATTTGGCCCGAAAATGCCCCGTTCGTGCTGTTTATACCGTTTGTCCATCCAAATGGCCATAAAAAAATTAAACGAACCATACTGGGATGAACCCCAACCTCTCTGTCACTCCCAGGTTGATTTTTCATCCACAGCACGGCCGAACCCCTAGCCCACCACTAAAACCGTGGTCTATAGCACACCGATTTGGCTTGAAAATGCTGCGTTCGTGCTATTTCGCCCGTTTGATCAACCAAAAGGGCCACAAAAAATTAAACGAACCACACTAGGACGATCCCCAGCCTTCCTATCACGCCTTAGTCAATTTTTCACGCACAGCACGCCCGGACCCCGAGCCCACCCCCAAAACTGTGGGCTATAGCTCACCGATTTGGTCCGAAATCCCCGTTCGCATCGTTTTGCCAGTTTTTCCACCCAAATACACATAAGAAATTAAACGGACCACATTACGACGATCTCCAACTTTTCTGGCATGCCCTGGTCAATTTTTGGCCGGCAGTATGCCTGGACCCCAGGCACATCCTCAAAACTGTGGGCTATAGAACAATGATTT
>NW_025875456.1:0-1145 GCF_002878395.1 Capsicum annuum
TTGTGAAGACTCCAATTCCGGAAAGTGGTTGGGAAATGATAGAAAGAGCATTCTTGGAGGAAGCAGGACCGCGGATGATTTTGGAACCATTAGGTGGAAAAATGAATGAAATCTCTGAATCTGAAACTCCATTCCCTCATAGAAAAGGGAATTTGTATAATATTCAGCACACGGTAGGCTGGTCTGACAACAGTGAGAGCATATCAAGCCAGAAGATGGCATGGTTGAGGAAACTGTACAAGGAAATGGAGCCATATGTTGCAAAATCTCCAAGAACTGCTTACCTGAATTACAAGGACCTTGATTTCGGGACTAATCAAGAGGACTACAGCTATTCAAAGGCCAAAATGTGGGGTGAGAAGTATTTCAATGGGAACTTTGAGAGGTTGGCTAAAGTAAAGAGTAAGGTGGATCCCAACAATTTCTTCAAACATGAACAAAGTATTCCACCTTATTCTTACTATCTAATAGCTGAACAAGACTAGAGTGCATGTTAGTATTAAACTAAACATCCCAACCCTGTTTCAAGTTTTACAAATCAAATACTCCTTTAACTGGTTCCCTCCCCTCTTTGTAACAAATTTCATTTCAATTTTACATGATCTTTCACAGAATCTTCTGCTTTTCCAAAAGATGTGTGGCTTCAACAGGATAAAAAAAAAATCATTCGCGCTCGACAGTTATACCAAAATGTTAAACACAAACAATATGTCTTTCCAATTATTTATTTATTAATTAACTCAGATCGTATGTAAACACTTGATTAAATTTAACAACCCCTAGAAATCATTAAATTCTCTTGTTTTATGCAACATGTGTTTTCAAGCTCAACAAAAATCAACAGCGTTGTTCTTTGACAATTCCAATCAAAATCATTAGGATAGACAAGATAAGTTCAACGGAACGGTGCCCATTCGTCAATTCCAATTATAAATAATCGACAGATCTTCATTTTTTTCCTACAATTACACCTATCTCAATCTTTTTTAAATTTAGTTATGTGCTCGTAAATTGTTGGAAGATTAATTGGAATATATACCTCAATTTCTGATACAATCCATATATGCGCTAATATCAAACACTTACACCCCTTTAAGGTGTATCCATTACTAAATTATAATTTTTTTAATGAGATTTTAAAAAGA
>NW_025875457.1:0-2914 GCF_002878395.1 Capsicum annuum
TTTTCTACTTGCATAATGAACACAAGAATATAAGTAAGAAACCATTTATTTTCTTTGAAAATATTTTCCTCCTCCATATTAACACACTCTAAAAAAAATATTTTCCGAGGTCAAAAATTATTTTTCTAAAGAGTATTTTCTACTCTTCAATTAAACACTAAAATGTTTTTTCTGAAAGTATTTTTTCATTCACCAATCAAACACTAAAAAATATTTTTCGAAAAATATTTTTCACTCACCAACCAAACATAAGAAAATAAGTAAGAAACCAACTTTTTTTCCAAGAAAAATATTTTCCTTCATACCTAACACACCCTTAATGTTTATGATCTTTTAGATCAAGAAAATTAAGGAGGTCTGGTATTAAGTCCCCCTCCATCATGTTTAAGGAGATAAAAGCCTGGGTGAATGGATTTTGATTTAAAAAAAATTGTACATCGTCAATCTAAAGAATCTTACACTTAATTAGATTACAACAGGTAATTAGTTTCTTCAAAATATGGAATTTACATTACATCTTAAAATAAGATATGTAACCTGCTATAATATATAAGTATGACTTGATGGATGTAATACAATTGTGTTAACCTTATTATAGGCCTAGTTCTATGTATACTACTGTTACCTAAAAAAGAAAGGCAAAAACATACCGATCATGGTTGGCATTGAGGGGTAGATTAAGAATAAGCTGTAAAAAGAAGTAAAGTAAGTTATGAAAATATATTACTCGGATCATAATACATTATACCACAAAATATTACATGATCAACCATCCATATGAACTGAATGGTATTTAATTTATTCATACTTTTTACAACAAGGTCTAAAGTAGCAAGACTATTTACAAAGTATTAATCTTGCCACTACGTACATACACAAGTGTTTTATAATAGTACAATATGATGATTTGTTGTGAGGATTGGCAAATCATTTAATCATGGCCTCCACCTGGTAGTACCTTTATTATATTCGTTATATGGAGATTTGTATTCGTCGCCTAGGGATTTATATCTTTTGTTATATTCTCCATCAGAGGATTTATATTCATTGTTATATTCGTCATACGGAGATTTATATTCGTCGCCAGGGGATTTATATCTGTAGTTATATTCACCATCGGAGGATTTATATCCATAGTTATATTCGCCATCGGAGGATTTATATCTTTTATTATATTCGCCATAAGAGGATTTGCATCCTTTGTTATATTCGTCGCCAGGGGATTTATAGATTTATATTCGTAGTTATATTCGCCATCAGAGTATTTATGTCCTTTGTTATATTCTCCATTGTTGGATCTGTATCCTTTATTATATTCCCCATCGGAGGATTTGTATCCTTTGTTATATTCGCCATATGGAGATTTATATTCATCATCGGAGGATTTGTATCCGTTGTTGTACTCGTCATATCCCTCATATCCTTTATCTGGGTGCTTATATCCGCCACTTGGATATTGTCCGTCACCATGTACAACATTCTTTTTATCCAATTTGATAGCTACATAAATTGTCAAATTCAAAAATTAGTTGAATATTATACACACACACAATAATTAAATAAGAAATTTAATATTTCAAAGAGATAAATAATTAACTAATCTTGCAGGTCTCAGTCAACTCCCTCGCTGCAACCTCTGAGCTTATCATTGCAAAAATAAACAAAAGAAGGCCAAGAAATAGTAATGCCTTAGAACCCATCATTTTCTTTCTTCAAATTAAGCTTAGTTATATCAATTTGAGGATGAAGAAATTGAAACAATTGGGTTCTATTTATACTAAGAATTGAATTTATTAGAGATTGAAGTATTTCAAACTGATCACTTATCAGTTGAATTATCAAAGCAAAATATCTTGCCCAACCGATACGCCACGTAATCAAGTATACTATCTCCGTTTTAATTTACTTATCTTTTTTTTTTCTATTTAGTTCGTCTGAAAATGAACGTCTTCTTCTCTTTTTTGGCAACTCTATAAACTTTTCATGTGATATGTTCAAGATTAAAAGTTATTATCTTTATTTTAATACTACAAGATTCAAAAGTATTGTTTGCTTTCTTAAACTTCATACCAAATCGAACCAAGAAAAGAGCAATATTTATCTACGTTTGTGATGTACGCTAAATCAATATTGAATAAACACAAACTACTTATCTAATACTACAAAAAGAGGTTCTTAAATCTTTACTAAAACACAAACTGCTATAATTACAAAGTACTTTATGGAAACACGTTTTAAAATACGTAAAATTTAAAATTTTTCTCAAATAGGCTCTAATTGCTCAGAAAATCTTTGTTGCGTTAGTTTTCCACTTCACATATTTGAAGTATTGCGATCATTTTTGGTGGTGGGTGGAACGATAATTACCTCTTCATTTTTAATTAAAGGTTTAATTAAAAGATAAAGTTGCTTCTGAAAGGAAGCATTTATTCCTAAAGTTGGCGGCTTCATCTGATCGAATCAAATATTTTTCATGTGGAGCATGAATTTGTGCCATAGTGCTAAATGGGCATAAAAATTTGACCATAATGGTAAAAAGACTGCAATGACCTTTCTCTTTTAAAACAAACTATTTTTTTTTCTTTTTTTTTAATTAAAAAATTAAAGTCTTTGTTATTTCCTAAACTTAAAAGTCAATTCCCACATTGAAAAATGATAATAAATAAATGATCATTCATTAAAATAATAGAAATATTTATTTATTTTAAATAAGTTGTATTTTAAATAAGTTGTATTTTAATAGGATAAGATACAGCTTAAATAGGATATTACAACTTATTTTAAAATATCGGGGACATTAATGCACGTAGTTACGTCGATTAGGACAATTAGAATCTGAAACATTACAAAATGCAATTCCATAAATGGAAAATTATATATATATATATATATATATATATATATATATATATAT
>NW_025875458.1:0-3367 GCF_002878395.1 Capsicum annuum
AAAAAAAAAAAAAAAAAAAAATAAAAAAAAAATAGCAATCATTCAACTAGATCAAAACATGAAAATAGTCAAGTAGGAGAAATAAAACATTGTCCCAAATTTTCTAATACTACTTCTTTATTGAGAATCACATTTCTGGGCTGATCACGACGCTTTTTCAAAGCTTTTCAATTGACGTTATTGCGAAATTTCTGAGAGATGTTAGATGATGTTAGATTAAAAACAAGAGAGTTAGACCATAAATATATTTAATTATCATATGAACTACAGAGTTATTTTTAATAAAAAAATATTTTTGATGTTTGATGATTACTAAACGATAACAATCTTCCGAAACAATATGAATTAAAGATTGAAAATAATATTATTTCATAGAATTGTCACTACAAAAATATAAAAATTAGCAATGATTAATTAACTTTATTATTAAACAAAATCCATCTCTAATCCTTTTAATTACTGAGTGTTTTGATAAGACTTTCCAAAACTAAAGGTTGAATTGTCAAAATATTTATTGGTGAAAGTGATAGTATTACATTTAATTTTTCTTTTTTGCTATAAATATACAATTTTAAAATTAAGTAGTTGTAGAAAGAATAACTTCTCAGACAAGTGTTTGATAAAAAATAGTTTCAACCAAAACATTTTGTAAAATAAAATTTTGATAAAATCACTTTTAAAAAATAATTTCTTTTTGCAGAAAAACTGCAGTAGATGCATTCAAAAGTTACATAATTTATCACTTTAATTTTTTTAAAGACGTACCTAGAGATGATTTGCAATTTGCATCCTTATAAGACCAGGCACATTCATCATTTCCAGAATATTCTTTGAGTAATATGCTACATGGTTCACAAGTAAGCAATATAATTTAATGACTATAATATTTTCAAATCAAGCCAAGATACTTATTAATACAAACTGATATTAGACATAAGTATAAATTTCAGCTATTCATGTCGCTCTTTAGAAATAAATTGTAAGGAAATTCAATTAATAGTAAAATAAACTTACTTCCTTTACCAAGTTGATTAAACTTTTTATGAATTTGGCATGAAGATCCCCAGTCCACTTTATGTTGTCCTTTTGCTTGACATCCTTGTTATTTTTGAGGTAGAGATGAGCTCTATCTTTCATAGCTTGCTTTTCTAAGAGCTCATTGTGTTCAGCACATACAACTGTGCATTTATTTTAAGAAGATATCAATTAAAATTGAATTATATCATATATTATATGACTAGTTAACTTCTCACATATTTATTAAATTTGTTTAGTTATAAAAATAACATTACAAAACATACTAAAAATAGGAGTTAGCGATGGATAGTTTATATCGCTAAACAATAAAAAATTCATTACTAATTTTATTTAACGATGAATTATGTTAAATTCTTTTAGCTCCGAACTATTTAACGATATATAATGGTGAATTTTAGAATATTTTTTTATTGTGTATTTATAAAAATAATTGATTTTATCCACAATAGATATCATAACTAAAAGAGTATGGAAAATTACTCAAGGAATTATATCCAAAGCCACAACTCAAGCCAAAAGTTTTAAAAATCAAGGTTCGGTGAGTGGATATTTATGATCATCATATCAATTTTTGTTGTTCCTTCGGAAAGCATTGACATTGATGTCGAAGACGTATCAACCATGATAACTGTATTAATACATTTTGAAAGTCAGTAAAATTTTTACCAAAAAAAAAGAAGAAAGTCAGTAAAATAAATTATACGCAAAATTAATATGAAGATTTATCTTTCATATACAATTTCGATATTAATTTTTAGGGTTTATTGCTACTTTAGTTTATCCAATTGCACATAAATAAACTTATATTATAATCAGGGGCGGAGCCAGACGGAAAAATACATCATTTATATATATGGATAAAATTATTTTTATGTATTTATAGTAGGTGTTGAACCCCCTTCGACTAGGTTTTCTTCGATTGTTGAACCCCCTTAGTTGAAATCCTAGCTTCGCCTCTGATTATAATCAATATGTACAGTTTTATACATATTTACACAAAAAAAATTAATTAACGTATAATAATTTAGAATGAATAGTTGAATCTATTATATAGAATAGGAAAAGCATAATAATGACACACATAAGTATCATACAATTTCAAGTTTGAAAATTATTTAAAACAAAAAATTTGAGAAAAAAGACCAATTCAGCTTTTTGATATCAACAAAGTGAATTCAAACTCAAATTCAAATTAAAATATCCTATCATAATCACACTATCATAATTAGAATTGTATTGATTAAAATGTCATGTTTATAATATAAAATTAAAAAATAAAATCAAAATATTCAAAATTAAAATTAAAATTAAACAAAATTAAAAATATCGCTTCCTTTATTGTGTATGTGTATTACTTTTCTTTTGTCTTTTTATTTCCGATCTAGTGTTTGGCATCTATATTATTGGAACCCGATTAATCTGAATTCGTGTACGTGAGGTCCATTCAGAGGAGGCACCCCCTATCAAGAATTTTTTCATATCCAAAAATCAAATATGAAACCTCTAGTTAAAAAAGGAGTAGCTCCATCCACTAAACCACATTCTTTCGTGGTTGTATTACCTATCTTCATCAAAGGACCAACTTATCTATTCATTCTAGACAATCCAATAGTTCATATTTGAGTAAAATTGGATATACTTATTTTTACTGAAGGTAAAATATTAAACAAAAATTAGTGAAAATATTAGAGTTTATTGAAATTTTAATATATATGGAAGAAAATGAATTATGTGAAAACATTACAGAAGTAAAGATGTGTGAGATGTCAAAATGATAAAATAATATGTTAAATTAGAGTGGAAGAAAACACTTCTCAAAATTAAGAGGGGAATTTCAATTAAAAAGAAAATTATTTTTCATGAAAATCATATTTTCTTGCTTTTTTTTTTCTACATCTAATATAAGATAAAAATAGAAAATTATCTCGCGATCAATAGTAATAATAATCAAATCGATGTTTTCTTTGGTCTTTCTCTTCCCGCTCTATTTCCTAGTCTTGTGTCACCTCTACCATCCAAATGATTGTTTTAAAATGATAGATAGACTGTAAAAGTCAAAAGATCTGCACCTTCAAAAATCATTCTTAAGAGATTTAATTTATTTTCTACTCCGATTCTATATCACTTTGACCTATTGACAAAAATTATTTATTCCTCCCTTTTCCTTCCAAAAGATCAAGCGTAAAACAATTTTAAAGTCATTAAATAATTAATAAAATGGTGTCCCTTCAGGGAGATTTGATAAAATTGAAAGGATACAAATATTAAGTAAAACTATCGTTCTCCTCTGAAAAGTCATAGGGAAAGCTAATGGAGTAAGTGACATGCT
>NW_025875459.1:0-3560 GCF_002878395.1 Capsicum annuum
TGAAATGATAGACAAGGAAACTCCATGCAGTCTAACTAGCTCTCGGATATACAATCTAGCATAATCCTCAGTAGTATATGAAGTATGAAAAGGCAACAAATGAGTAGACTTAGTCAATCTATCAACCACAACCCAAATGGAATCATGATGGCGTCGGGAAGAAGGTAAAGCAATCACGAAGTCCATATTTATCTCTTCCCACTTCCAGGTCGGAATACTAAACTCTTGCATTATACCACCAGGTCTTTGGTGTTCAACCTTAACCTGTTGGCATGTTGCACACTTAGCTACAAATGCTGCTATATCTTTCTTTATGCCACTCCACTAATAGATTTCCCGCAAGTCTCGGTACATTTTAGTGGCACCAGGATGAATAGAATATCATGCCCCGTGTGCTTCTGCCATAATCCTCTGTCTCAGATCATCAATATTCGAGACATACAATCTACCCTGGAATCTCAAAACACCATCTCCCCCTTGGGAGAAAACCTCTACTTTTTGGTCCTTGACTGACTTCTTTAGTCTGACCAAACTATTATCTAAGTATTGCCTTTCCTTCACTTCCGAAACCAAAGAGGATTCGGAACTACTCTGAACCCCTATACTACCTTCAGTAGAGTCAAACAACCTAACCCCCAATCTATCCAAATGATGTACATCACGAGCCAACTCTTTCTTACCTTCTACCACATGCGAAATACTACCTATGCATACTCTACTTAGGGCATCTGCCATAACATTAGCCTTGTCTGGATGGTACAGCACACTCATATCATAGTCCTTTAACAATTCTAACCATCGTCTCTGTCTAAGATTCAATTCTCTCTAGGTAAACACATACTGCAGACTCTTATGATCAGTGAAAACATCAACATGGACACCATACAAATAGTGTCTCCAGATTTTCAAAGCAAACACAACAACAGCCAACTCAAGGACATGGACGGGGTAATTTTTCTCATGGGGTTTCAACTGTCTAGAAGCATAAGCTATCACCTTACCCTTATACATCAATACACAACCCAACCCAACTCTTGAAGCATCACAGTACACCACAAAACCATCAACACCATCAGGCAAAGTCAAAATAGGGGCTGAAGTGAGTCGAGTCTTCAACTCTTAAAAACTCTTCTCACAAGATTTGGACCACAAGAACTTCACTTTCTTTTGGGTCAACCGAGTCATAGGAGATGCTATAGAGGAGAAACCCTCAATAAAATAGCAGTAATAGCGAGCTAAACCCTAGAAACTTTGAATATCAGTCGGAGAAATAGGTCTAGGCTAATTTTAACAGCTTCGGTCTTTTGGGGATCAACTCTAATACCCTTGGAAGAAATGATATGACCTAGAAAAGCAACTGACCTTAGCCAAAACTCACACTTACTGAACTTGGCAAACAACTTGTGATCTTTAAGGGTTTGGAAGACAGTTTGGAGATGATTAGAATGTTCATCCTCACTACGGGAGTACACCAGTATATCATCGATGAACACTATAACAAACATATCCAGATATGGTCTAAACACTTGATTCATGAGGTTCATGAAAGCTATTGGGGCATTAGTTAACCCGAAAGACATAACAAGAAACTCAAAATGGCCATAACGAGTTAGAAATGTGGTTTTTTGGATGTCACACTCCCTAACTTTGAGTTGATGATAGCCGGAATGAAGGTCTATCTTTGGGAAATAACTTGCACCTTGTAATTGGTCAAGCAAATCATCTATTCTCAAAGGGTGTACTTATTTTTTATGGTAACTTTATTCAGTTAGTGGTAATCAATGCACATACACAAAGAGGAGAGCACGAATCAATAGCAGAGAGAGACACTTTAAGAACGATAGACTTCTAAAAGAAAGAATCACACTTTTTCCTAAAACATCTTATAGCCTCTTGCTCATAGATGTGGCGCGCTACACATCGATAATCAAGACTCTACTTAACGCAGCTTTTCAGACTCTCTAGGACACCTTAAAACCTTAGGCTCTGATACCAAGCTTGTAACGCCCCAAAAATAGGTCCCGGAGCATCACACGGTGCTTGAGGCTACGAGTAGCCCCAAGCTAACCCATTGAGCCATTTTCACTCAGTTCAACACAAATCAATAGGGTCTCCATAAATAAACCTCAAATATCAACAGAGTAATCATTATCCAAGAATAAAAGAATTTAAGAAAGATAACAAAATACGACTCATTAGTTAACTTCCAACATTTATACTAGTCTGATAAGCCTCTAAGAAAATCAATAAAACTAGCGAGCCATTGAGACATACCCCAACTGACTCATACTTAGTTATCAAATGTAAATAATTTCGTGAAACCAACATCAGACATCACGTTCTCGGAACATGAGGACTCAGCACAACAGAGGATATAGAACAGCGTGCCTAAAGAATCACTATCGAACCTAGAACTGAGCACCTGAACCTATATTTCGAGAAAATATAGCCCACATCCAAAGAAGTAGGTTAGTACCATAGAAAGAAATTGAGTATATGGAGGTGTATACAGTTGAATAAATATCATCTTCATAAATATTTATAAGAAATATGTAGGATGTATGAAATACTTACATAGCCCGAAGAAAATAATCATAATCATGAGAGGATGAAATAAGTATAATTACACATGTGAGTCATCATATAATTTATCAATCACTTTCAGTTTATCAAGAATATCAATTCTCATAGTGTAAATATCATTTAAATCTTTTAAAAGAATAACTTTCACAATTCCACTTTCAAATCACTTCACCGTTCACCATAGACACAAGAAAACACACACACACTGGGAGATCCTATAACTGACATAAACCATGTGAGCCACATCGAGTCCAACGTACAACCCACGTTGGGAAGAGTTGTCCTATCCTTGCCATCGGAGTAGGACTATCGATATCAAATCCACACAAACTAGTGATCACTATATAAATCAGCCTCAGGCTCACTTCTACGGGGGTACATAGTTCTAGGGAAGTAAGGTCGCTTTATACCTCCCACTGGGTGCTAAATATTTCTCTCGGAATTAGCTCAGATTATTTCAAAGACAATCCACAATAAAATAATTTTAGTAATATATAAATATACATCGGAAACCATCATGCTTCTCATCTATCAAAATCAACCATGTTGTGGATTTCTTTCACACTCGAGTACAAAAAAACTCCATTAAGATCAAAAGGTCAAATCATTCAAAATATCTCAAATATTAAACATCAACGTGCTTACAACATACACTTTCTCAAAAAAACTCAATTTCCAGTGGGGATTCATGACTCAAATATCAAAATCATGATAAATATCATTCAAGATTTATACTTTATATCCCCACACATGTAAATTCATCTTTCAAAATCATAAACATCAAGATTTCATAATAATCATTATAAGATATGGGTTCATGCTTCAAATTTATAAAATCAAATAAAAATCATGCCTTTGTATTGAAAATTACTTTTGGGCACAAGAATGAAAGAGAGTTCTTGTTGAAAAACCCCACATACCTTGAATGATGAACTTTAGATCGATACTCATTTTTGAGATGTTAATCGTCCCTTTGA
>NW_025875460.1:0-879 GCF_002878395.1 Capsicum annuum
TTTGTCGTATTCAGATAAGTTTTCTTTTTGAATATGGGACATTGCCCTTTTCTTTCATTTACATATTCATGGTTTTTGTCTTTTCTTATGTCATTTATCAAAATAAAAGTCACCATCATTTCTTTATATTTTAAGTCAAATCTGTGTCAAAACAAGCGAGAAAGAATTTCAAAATTTACTACCAGTCTTTCCAATTATATGAGGAAAAGACAAGGAACAGCACAGGAAAGAAATATGATCGTAATTCAACACGAAGCAAAGGAAGTCTATCAACCGACAGACTATTGGATCCGTGGAAGCATTCAAATTTGGGAAAAGAGTGCACCTCAGGGGCATGGTAAAATAGAAACCCATTGTTTGAGTCAGAACTCATTTCCCTCAATCTGGATCCGGGTCAATGATGTGGCAAGACAGGGCAAGTGTTAGCGATTTGGAACAAAGATGAAAGGTAGAGTGTTAGGCAAATACCTAAGAAACCAAGATTTGCAAGCCACCACTAAGTTTTTAACTGATGAATTTTCTTTGTTGATATAGGGGCAAATTCGCTTCACTTAATTCAGCTACTATTAGAAATGCATATCCGTGGGATTTTTACTTTCTGTTCAGAACTCTCCTGAAAAATGAGATTTCACTTTCTGTTTTTACTTTATGTTCAGGACCTCCTAAAAAATGGGATTTTACTTTCTGCTCAGGACCCTCCTGAAAAATGGGATTTCACTTTCTGTTCAGGACCCTCCTGAAAAATGGGATTTTACTTTGTGTTCAGGACCCTCCTGAAAAATTGGATTTTACTTTACGTTCAGGACCCTCCTAAAAAATGGGATTTTACTTTATGTTCAGAACCCTCCTGAAAAATGGGATTTTACTTTATGTTCATGA
>NW_025875460.1:979-3262 GCF_002878395.1 Capsicum annuum
ACTTTCTGTTCAGGACCCTCCTGAAAAATGGGATTTTACTTTCTGTTCAAGACCCTCTTGAAAAATGAGATTTTACTTTATGTTCAGGACCCTCCTGGAAAATGGGACAACGCTTTCGAAAATGAAATACTACTTTACTATAATTTTTGTGTGGGGATAATTTTTGTTCTAGTGTTAATTTTGGGTTTCAGGAGCCTGCCTGAAGTACAGGGTGATGAAATAGCAAGTCAGGAGCCCGCCTGAAGAACAGGGTGATGAAATAACAAGTCAGGAGCCCGCCTGGAGAATAGGGTGAAGAAACGAAAAGTCAAGCAACAAAGTGAAGCAATTGAAAGCCAAGCAACAAGTTGAAAGAAATTGCAAGCCAGGAGCCCGCTTGAAGAATAGGGTGATGAAAAAAAGTGGGTGATGTTTATGCACATGCTGCCCGAACTACGCAAGATCTGATTCGGCTGAGCATCAAATCTACAACAAACTCCATGAAATGGGCGTGGCGATTACCGCTTACAAAATCAGAGGAGCCACGGATAAAGAAGTTGCTACCATGATCGTATCAGGTTTTACTGGTATGATAAAACATTGGTGGGATAATTACTTCACCGATGATGTCAAAAATCTGATCTATGGAGCCACAGCCGTAGAAACAGTAGTTAAAACTGAAAATGGCCAAGAAATTCTTGAGCAAGTTGCAAAAGAGGACGCTTGTGCCACTCTCCTATACCATATAGCAAGACATTTCATAGTAGAACCCAAGTTATTCCAAGATAGGAGCCTAGAAATCCTTAATAATCTCACCTGCAAAGACTTAGCAGACTTTCGATGGTACAAAGATACCTTCCTAGTAAAGATCATGATCTGACCTGATTGTAATAACGATTTCTGGAAGGAACGGTTCATTAGTGGTCTCCCTCCTCTCTTTGCCGAAAAGGTTCGGACCAAAAATAAGGACAGATTCGAGGGAAAAATCCCTTATGATATCCTAACCTATGGTGACTTAATCAGTTTCATCACTACCGTAGGGATAGATCTCTGCACTGATATCAAGCTTAAGAAATAACTTAAGAAAGATAGTACTTCCAAATATGGACTAGAAACCTTCTGCCAAGACTATGGATTCACCAGCCCTGGCAATAAGCATAAGAAAAAGACCTCCAAACCTCACAAGAAGGCTACTTCTAGTAAGAGACCCTTCAAACGAGATTCTTATAAACCAAGTAGAAAATCTACCAAGAGAAAAACCTCTAAGGCTAAAGATACTTGCTGGACTTGTGGCAAGACAGGCCACAGGGCGAAGGATTGCAAGTCCAATAAGAAGAAGAAGATAAACCAGCTAGATCTCTCAGAAGAAACCAGAGCTAGTTTATTTTCTATAATGGAAGACTCGCCTGATTCTTCAGAATCCTCCTATACCTCATCAAGTGAGGACTACAGCGATGAAGAATTCATCAATGCTGCTTATGAGACAGATCAATCCCAATCCGGCCAAGAATGTGCCTGTGACAGTGCTTTCTGCACTTGCACTAGAAAAACCATTAGTGTCATCTCTGGAAATCCTAAAGAAATCCTATTTGACATTATAGAACATATCCAGGATGATGAGGCTAGAAACAAGTATCTTCTAGAACTCAAACGATTAATGCTTTCTCATGAAGAAAAGCCCCCCAAACCCGTTATTCAGCCAGAAAGAAATAGATCATCTCTTGAAAAATGGTATCATTAGACGCTCTAACTCCCCCTGGTGTTGCTCTGCCTTTTATGTTAATAACAGTGCAGAAAAAGAACGCGGAACCCCTAGGCTTGTGATAAATTACAAGCCGTTAAACGCCGTCTTAAAATGGATTCGACATCCGATTCCTAATAAAAGGGATCTTCTCAAGCGAACCTTCAAGGCCAACCTTTCAGTATAGTGAGTATAACAAACAAATACTGAAAATAGTATGCAAGAAAGGATTAAGAAACTTACAGCTTTATTAAACTTCGATGAAAAACATTACAAAACGATTTACAAGAGATAGGGCAGGAGAGAATTTCTTAGAATGGGTGAAATTTCTGATGCCTTTCTTTAGTTTACAAGTTGTCTTAAATAGACAGAGAAATTGTAAGTGATGCATCTCGTGCATACAGGTGTAAGGTTTAGATGCAAATCTCTAAAAGTAGATTCCTCTTTGCTGATAGCTTTTGAAAAGATGAGTGTCTTCTGTCTTTTCTCTCTTGGAAAAGCATGAGATTCCTTTTAAGAAAGCAGATGTGATAGGCTGTCTTCTTTTAATAAAGCTGACTGAT
>NW_025875461.1:0-1059 GCF_002878395.1 Capsicum annuum
GAGTCCGACTTCGTCATGATTTTTGAGGAGTTTTCTCTGATTGTGTTACTACTTTCGATAGAAGTTCAAGATCAATTTGATGTTATTTTCAACTTATTTGAGACCGAAGTTTTTTTTTTAAACTGCAAGAAGGTATTCCATTAAAGGTCTATTTTTTACTCCCTTATTTTTAAAATATCATAAATGAAGGCTTATGAAGTTGTAAATAATTAACACTTAGTGATTTGAATATTTATTTCAAAAAAGCCAACATGTTATGCTCTTCCCAATATATATGATTGTTAACATGCCCATTAAATATCCAACATGATTTGTAGGGGGGTGCGGATATATGCGGATAACTAACTTATGAAATAGATCTATTATATGTATAATAAATTTATTTTTCTTTGTGCGTGGATATTTTTTAAATTTTGTTTCAATATCTTTTAATGATTTATTCTTTTCGTAAGATATATTCATTAATTTGTGTGGTTTATTAGTTTATCCTGTAGTAATTGCAGAGTTACAGATTTCTGTATAATAATTTATCCTAATTGTACTGTAATGTATATCTAATTCTAGATTTTCAATGTTATTTATTATCTTTTGTTGTTCTTCTCGTAGTGAGTTTTTTAAATTATATAAACTATCACATGTACTTTTTTCTAAATTTTTTAAGGTTTCTTCTATCCATATTAATTTTTCTTTTAGATTCTCCATTATTTTTCTAATTCGGTTTTTATAATTAATTTCTTTATTTAGATTATTTTGATTTTCTCTAGTTTTTCTAATATATTCTAACATCTCTTAATCTGAATAATATCCTTCTGGGTAATTATCTAGGTATAACTGTGCTATCCAATTTATGGTTTCAATTTCATAGTCTAATACTTTTTCTAATATCTATAATTTCTATATCTCTAAGTATATATAAGATTAAGACTTTAAGATTATCTATCATTTAAAATTGACTAAAAATATTATTATAATATTTTGTAGTTGTTTGTTTTAGCCTTAGTAGTTCTTGCATATTTTTATTAAGAAATTCTATATATTTTATCTCTTTAGTTTCCATGT
>NW_025875462.1:0-1002 GCF_002878395.1 Capsicum annuum
TGTCGCCTTCCTGTTTTTGCAATGATAAATGATGATGCATAAAGTGTTACGAACAAATGTTGAATGCTGATTAGGGGCAGCTCAACCCTTTAGGAGAAAAGGCGGCCTCTTAACACCCCAAAATTTGAGGGGCCTATTTTTGTTTAGTAATAAAAAATTACAAATTAAGAAATATATTAAATACTATTTATAGAAAAAAGAAAAATTTTATATTTTTCCCTTAGGCCATAAATTTGCTTGAGCCACCCCTGATGCTGATGATGTCATTCTATGCTTAATAAAAAAATAAAAAACTAAAAATTTACTTACATTCTGCTGACAAAATATTGCATGTATGCTAAGACGTACTATATGCTTAATTAGAATAGCGTTTGGTTCTAAATTTTAGTAGTAGATTTAAAAAAAAAAATATTTAAATATTTGTTTGATCATGAAAAATTAATCATATTTTAAAAGAATAAGCAAATTAATTTTTAATGGATCAAAAAATTGGGTGGATTCTTTTTAATGGATTAAAAAAAATTAAAAAGATTTTTTTAAAAAATAAAAAATGACATGGCCCTCTAATAAGCTGCCACGTGGTAAGACTATTTTTAAAAACTGGTTGTTAAAAAGTAATGGTATGGATGAGCCAGTTTTGTAACGGTGATGGCATAAATGAGCCCAACTTTTAATGGATGACATAAATGAGCCATTTCTGATAGTTCAGTGGCTTATTTGAGTCTTTTCCCATAAACAATAAAAAATAAAGAAGAAGAGTAGAGAGAGACTTCTTTATTTCTCTTGAGTGATGACAGATCATCTTGATTGAGAATACAATGAATAAAACCCTTCTATTTATAGAAAAAAAATACTCTTAGTTTCTAACTAAAAGACAGATACTTCAAATCCTGATAGATATCAAATAGATCTTATTAGATCTTGATAGACATCCACTATAATATACATACATATATAACAAATTACTCTTTGTTGATGGCATCAATTGTTTAGGAGTTCCAG
>NW_025875463.1:0-5010 GCF_002878395.1 Capsicum annuum
CTCCTGGCTTGCAAATTTTTTTCTGTTCTTCGGGCGAGCTCTCGACTTTTAATTTCATCACCCTGTTCTTCAAGTGGGATCCTGAAAGCAAAATCAAAACTAGAACAAATATTATCCCACACAAAGATTATTATAAAGAAAGATTTCATTTTCCATCAAAATAAAGTCTCTTTTTGTAGGAGGGTCCTAAATTGAAGTTCCAAATAATAGGAATTAAATTTTCTTTTTGCCCCAGTTTATTATCAAAAGCTTTTGCGGGTTTCAAACCTAATCATAACTACTTGCAACAGTGCATAATGTAGAGATGAATCAAGATTCTAATCAATAAATGCACTTTTGAGGGTAAAATTGAATGGTTGAGACCAACAAGTCTCTCTCTTAAGAGTGAAAGTGAAAGGTTCTTACTAAAAGTGCATCTTTTAGAATTAACGGTTCAAATTAGAAAGTGCACCTCCTAGTCATGAGACATGAAAGACCCAAATTAGAGAATGTGTCTCTTTGGGGTACAAGATGATAAGTTTTACCATGATTGGGACTACCAAACTTGTACATCAACAATACTTTTGCAAATGAAAAAACAAAGAATTGCACCTCTAGATATTTGCACTTTGCAACCTTTGATTAGCAGGTAGCAATTGTTCCTGTTTCATACAAATAAACCTCATGAGTTTAAAACAGGGTGGCTAGTTTATGGCTTTAGCTTTTGCGGCAATCACTCTTGCCCTCATCACGTTTAACCTTGTTTTCAACCATTAGCATATGCTATTGACTTGATGAATTATTGACCCAAACTCAGATTATTAAGAATGACTCTGACACAAACATAGTATCTCTGATTTGCCATGTTTCTTAGATAAACCCTTTGAACCTTGGTATTTCCCTGAGTTCCCAAACTTGTCTGTTAATAAAACTTTCTGCATGCCTTATTTCGGCCCATAATCATGACTCTTCATATGCTGGCTTTTGTCTTTCTTTGTGCAATTGAAGAAGCTGGTAGCCAGTTTTGAAATTTTTTCTCACTTGTTTTGACATGGACTTCACTCAAAGATAAGAAAAAAATGACAATGATTTTTTATTTGGATAACTGACTCAATAAAATAAAATAACAATAAAGAGAAGAAATAAAAGACAATGAATGTCCCCATTTAAAACAAAGAAGCGAAAAATTTATCAAAAAATGACAATCAACTCTAATGATTATGCCATGCATCTTGGATTAAGTTGCCTGCTATTTCCATCCAAACTTTCACCAATTGTTGTTGAGTTAATGACCCTGAAACTGAGTTGCTTCCTTGGGCCAATTGCATTCGGAGACCTCATTTGGTTAGTGGCGCTTTGAAGGATTTTCGCCAACAAGCCTCTCTCGATTTTTTTTCTCAGCTCACCATTATATTATGGTGTCCGTGAGGTTTTTTCACTAATGAGACTCTCTTATTTTCATTTCTCTCAACTCACTGTCGTCTTACAGTGTCCGTGAGGGTTTTTATCGATAAAATTCTCTAATTTTTATCTCTCTCAACTTACCATTGTCTTACGGTGCCCGTGAGGATTTTTACCACTACAACTCTCATTTTTATTTCTCTCTTGATTCCTTATGCTGAGGAAGACAAGTAGTTCCCAAAATGTGTCATCATATCTATTGCTTGCTTAGTCTTAACATTCTCAAAGATTGATCTAAAGGTCTTTCTTTGGTTGTAACTTGGCTTTTGGATAAGGTTAGAAATAAAGGATGGCAAGAGGCTCAAATGACATTTGAAGTGGGATAGGACTTACAACTTTTGGAATCGACTCAAACAATGAGGATTAATTCATGCCCCAGTTTCTTTGACTGGGTGACTCTAAATTGTTTATTTGGTTAGACCGAGCCCAAAGTAGGACATCCTACGTATCTCACCCTTGAGAGATGAAAATCAGGTCACACATAGTTTCAGCAACTTGTTCTTTCGCTTGATTTTGATTTTATTTTTTCTTTCTTTATTTTTTGACTTCTTTTCTTTTTGAAACTTTTCGGACTCTATTTTCCTAGATACTTTTCTTTTGAACTTTGCTGACCTTATCTTGATTCCAAAAGAATGGTATGAAAGAAAATAAGAACTAAAGCTCAAATGGGGAAAACAAAGGATGACACAACGTTTAGATAGCAGAATGAAATGCCTACCATATCAATCCTTGACAATGCAAGCACACATCATGCAGTATGAAGTAAAAGATGAAGATCATTTGCGACACTATAACAAAACTAACTTTAACTGAGCATGTGTGCCACTTTTTCTTCTACACTTGTAAAACATACAACTCCACCTTTTTTGTACATCCCTCTTATTGAATGACGCATACTTTCATGGAGTTGATCTTCTTTTTGTTCCTCTTGATATAGGATCGTACATTCACTATTTGACCTAATTGAGATATGTCTTTCAATTGATGACCAATTTATTCTTATGATTCTCAAAATAATTGCCTTGATTTCTAAAGAAGGCTTCAACTTAATCACCAAATGCCTCAACACGCTATCTATTTTCTCAAATGCTCTCTTTTTCTAACTTTAACCCTCTGATTTAATGTTTCATGATTAAAATGGATTTTAAGACCTGGCTGAAAATTCTGCAAGCATGCCATATCACTAAAATCAATATAAATTGTATTTTATAAAGAAGACAAACAAATTAAATCAATACAAAAGTCAAAAGAGACACTACATTTTGCTGAAAGGAAAGATAGAATGGTTTAAACATAAATGACAAAGACATAAAACAAGATAGATTCTGAATTACAACACTGAAATAATTCAGAAAACAGAAAGAAAAACAAGACTAGCTAACAAAACCCCTTCCTAGTAAGGAGAGAAGTGTTTTCCCAATTGCAGAGCTTAACATTTAGCCACTGATTTGCACATCATGACTAGAGCTTTTATCACCATCAAACACATTTCCCCCAACAAATAAGTTCTGGATCCTCATGCTCAACTCATTGCTTCCCATATATTGTGCATCACCATGTGTCGGTGAAAGATTATGTGTGACGTTTGAGGTGTCAACGTTTTACACTACAGTCACTTTTTCTTGAATCATTTTTTCAAAGTACGACAATCTTCAGTACTGTGACCCTGAACATCAAAATGATATACACATCGCATATTAGGGTAAAAATTTCTTGAATGTGGGTCAGGCGTATACCCAAGGAGAGGAGTAATCATGCCCCAGTGTCTCAATCTCTGGAACAAACTGGCATAGGATTCTCCAATAGGAGTGAAATTATCCTTTTTCGTCCTCCTCTTTGCAAACTCTGACCTTGGTTAAAACTAGGATTTAGAGGTACCTTGGTAAATATGTGGGGGCCGAGAACGATGTTGAGGGATCGATTCTTGCCATTATGGATAAGATGATGAACGAGTATACAATTGTGCATTGTCCAAAGGATATTGAGGATGTGGAATGAAATATCTTGGATTTTGGAATGAGGAACCTTGTTGTAGGTGAGTATATGGATCTAATATGTAAGCTCGGGATTGAGGTTGATAGTATTGGTGAGTTGGACCTCTCGAGCTCTGCTTTGGCCCTAGCACGATGATAGGTACGTTGTCCTTCTTTTTCCCTACAGTTTCACTTAATTGATTGCAGTATCTTCCCAAATATTTTACAGAATCCTCATGCCCATCATATTTCTCAAATTTTGATATCTCAAAGCTTTGAGAAAGGTTGACATTTGAAGACATGCCCCAGTCTTTATATGAAACATCTTCTTTACCCGCGAGTCCCAGGAAACTTTTCATAGCATTTTCTGCACTCTTCATTTTTCCAACCATTTTTTCTTGCTCTTCTGCCATGTCAAACTTCTTGGTAAGAAATTTTGGTGGTCCAGTTAACTTAAAAGTAGGCTTAGGAGTAAAGCAATGGTCATCAAGAGTATTGAACATGGGTTCACTAGCGGCATGGGAAACCACAACCATTGGGCGGATAACCAATGTTGAAGCCTCAGTAGAGGGTTGAGCAGCAAAATCACAGACGGTATGTGGTGTTGTGAATGTAGTAGGCTTATACTGAGGAGCTAGAGGAATGGTGGAAGTATTGGGATACAGCTGACGTGGCTGAATTTCGAGGCATATTGTAGCGCGTCAACAACAATAGGAAACTAACTTTGCAATCGTGATGGAAAACTCAAGATATTTGTAGAGTCGATAGTGGGGAATGGAGAAGGAGGCAGACCACTGGCCCAAGTTCGATACATCTCTATCATATGTTGTCTTAATCTCAAATTCTCTTCCTTTAAACTCTCATTTTCCTGACTCTTTGTTTGATCCATAAGGTCACTCTCTATATCCTTAGTAGACATAGCTAAACCCTTCTTAGATTTGGTATGATATGAAGGACCTACAAGAATGCCATAAATCAACCACCTTAAACTAACTTAACAAGCGATAACAAAAGTGTTAGAGTTCAATACTTCCTCGGAATCTTTTTTTGTTTTTCTTGAAAAGATCACCGAACCCAAAAAGTGCGCTTACTTATCTCACTCCCGAGATAGGAGAATCAGGTGTGCATAGTTCGTGAAATTAGGCCACAAAAGGGCCAATAAAGTTCTCTTTCTTTTTCTTGAAACTTTAGAAGAAAAGGAAGTAATAAAGTGTCAAAAGAATTGATGAAAATCTTTTTGCATTTTTCAGGTTTAAATCTCTATACAAAATGAAACCTATAATTACCAAAGAAAAATCTTTTGGATTTTTTATTTTTAATTTCACACGACAATGTAATTTGAAGCTATTAAAGAAGAATCTTTTTGTGTTTTTCTTTTAAAGATGTATAAGAACACTTACTCTAAATGAAGAGTGAAGAAATTTATTTTTTTGAACTTTTCAGATTCCTATACAAAATGAAACCTATTATTACCAAATAAAAATCTTTTTGGGTTTCAATTTTGAATTTCATACGAAAATAAAAATGTTAACTATTAAAGAAGAATCTTTTCGTAGTTTTCTTTGAAACACCTTCTCTAAATGAAGAGTGAAGAAAA
>NW_025875464.1:0-2515 GCF_002878395.1 Capsicum annuum
TACTAATTACAAAATACAAGTTCACTTTACAAATAACTACACCAAACCATTTTCAAGTCACTAATCCACTTCTCAAGTGACTACACTTGATCATTTTAAAGTCAATGGTACATATTTCAAAACACTGCAGTTGATCATTTTCAAGTCACAAATTCATATTTCAAATTACTAAAATATTTTTATGTCTCTAATTCACATTTCAAGTGAGAACACTAAACCATTTTCAAGTCATGAATATACATTTTAAGTGACAAGACTAAATCATTTTCAAAATCACCCTTAAACAGATTTATTCCTAACATAGTCTGAACAAGTAATCACGCAAAATCAAAAAGTTTTAACATTCCTAACATGATATTTATCCATAAGCATAATTGAAGATGATAAATATTATCATTTAAACCAATAACTAAAAAAAAAACCTCAAAGAAAATAGGGTAAGGATAAAGCTGACAGTGATTTTGGCCGATGTTGCGCCGGAAAAGATTGTTCCGGTCAGACCTGAAACGGAGACGCGTTGGAGTTGTTGCTGGCTTGTGGCGTTGTTGTCATTGGGCGCCGGTGGGGTGGGTGGCGGCAGCGCCCGGTGAGACCTGAAACGGAGACGCGTTGGAGTTGTTGCTGGCTTGTGGCTTTGTTGTCGTTGGGCGCCGGTAGGGTGGGTGGCGTCAGCGCTTGTGGAGGCAGGAGAGGGGTTGCAGGTGGTGGCCGATTTTAGAGTGATGAGAGAGAGATTTTAGCGAGGTTCGGCTGTTTGGTGGAGGGATGGGGATTAGGTTAAGTTGTTTAAAAGGAGAATAGTCTGAGTAGATCTCAGCCGTTAGATTAAATATGATCAACGATTGAGATTAAGATATTTAAAAATAAGTCAAAATAGGGATCAAAATTGATATTTAATTTTGACTAAAATTGATATGAATTGAAAATAAAAATTAATTAAAAATTAAACACAAGAAAGGGACAATGGGATGAAAGTGGCATCTAGTTTAATAATATAATTAAAAAATAAATAAAATTGCTAATCTATATCGATACTCTAATAATAATAATAATAATAATAATAATAATAATCTATATCTATATCTATAATATATTAAAAGTGTAAAGATCCTTAGAAAAGTGATTTGAATTTTTTGTCCTTCATTAAAAAGTCTCCGTAATAGATAAAATTATATTTTCATCTTTTTAAAAAAATTATTTTTATGATATTAAATGTTTAATTGGAGAAGATTTTTTTACTATAGTTATTCCTAATTTCATGATATTTTTTTCTTGGTAGGAATCCTAATTTATTTTTGGAAAAAAACTTCATGCCTCAACATGAGTTAGAAGGAAAATTATATACTAACATAAATAATTTGCTTAGCAAAAATAAACAATCATATATAATTTATTACCATAATTAATTTTTACTTTTCTCGAAAAATAAAGAAAAAATTTCATATTTAAGTAACCTTTTTTAAGGAAAAAAGATGTTGGACTTCTATAAATTAAATAATCTTCCTTTTACAACATATAATAGCATAACAAGTTATTTTTGTATGTTTGTAAGTAGTTTTGTTATTGAGTTTCTAACTTAATTTTTTAATTTAATAATCAAGTTTTAGATTTCTTTTTCTATTATGCTGGTGTTATTGATTAAGAATAAAAAACATCTTATTATGTTTGTAAGTAACTTCTGTTATTGAATCTCTGACGTAACTTCGTCGTTTTCGATTTTAAAGTGTACGGTTAACTTAAAATTTTAATATACACATGAGAGTAAATGCAAAATTATTGTAAAAATAAAATGTATTGCACATTTTCACTACCTTATTTGTATCTTAGATATTACAAATGTTATATAATTAATTAAATAAATATTTTATCTTTACATGTTCAAAAGATGTCACTTTTATTATAAAAATAAATGTCATATTTAGTGTAGCATTTAAACTCATTAAAGTGAGGTATACGCGTGAAACACGTACACCTAAACTAGTATTTTAAAAATATGAAGCTCTTAGAAAAGTGTTTTGAACTTTCACCCCACATTAAAAGACTCCATTTTAGATAAAATTCTCTTTTTCTCTTTTCCCTACAATTTAATTTCTCAAAAAAAAATATGTATATTAAATTTGAAACAAATTTGTGTCCTACTATAATCATATTAAATTTTTTCCAACACGTTCTCTGAAAGAAGACATCAAAAATTCTATTCACTTAGCAAAGTTCATCAATATAGGAAAATAATTATTTTTCTTTTTAAGTATGGAATCTTTTTAACTATAAAATTCATTAGATTTTTTGTTTCCTCTTAAATATATAGTCATTGCATTAATATTTACACGTTAAAATCTCTGAAAAGAAAACATCAAAAATCATATTCACGTAGCAAAGTTCATCATGGTTGTGCATCCATTTTTTTTACTGGTATTTATATAGCAAAGTTAAAAAATTCTCTTATCATAATTTTATGAAGTCTGACAATATATAATACTTTTATTTCTTTTAGTAAGTCCATAATTATTCTAAG
>NW_025875465.1:0-50584 GCF_002878395.1 Capsicum annuum
TAATGTAGTTGTAGATGCCCTTAGTAGATTGTCTATAGGTAGTGTTGCTAATGTAGAGGGAGATAAGAAGAAGTTAGTGTGTGAGGTTTATCTTCTTGCTAGATTAGGCGTTAGGTTGGTTCATTTAGCTGAAGGTAGTATATGGGTTCTGAACGATTCATAATCTTCTTTGGTTGCTGAATTAAAAGAAAAGCAAGACAGGGATCCTGGTTTTGATAAGTTGAAGGTGGCCGCTAGAGACCCAAATATGGGGGTTTTCTCCCAAAAGGGAGATAGTGTGCTTTATTGTCAAGGTAGGTTGTGTGTTTCGTATCTTGATTGTCTAAGACAGGGATGTAACACCCTGTACTTTTACCTAGCTTAAATTCATCCCAAAAATATCAATGACGTTCTTTAAAGATAAATACACTTTTATACATGTGGAATCTTCAAGTGTGGAAAATTAAATAAGCTTTCCATCGATACCAAATTGGCCCAAATTCGGCACTCGGGCGAAGAGTTAGAGCCATCTTAGTAAGATAGTGTACCACCTAAGCCATCAATACATCACGGAGCCAACCAAAATGGCAATTGTCAAAAACCAGTGAGGCTTCGCGATATTGGCTATTTGCACCAAGGATCAATTTCAAAATTGTCCTTTTTCCAGTGCTTCGATGCGATACCACCGCATCGCGGTGAACTTCCAAGTCGCAACAAAGGTGGCAATGCGATTCCATTGTGTCGTTCCACTATGCAACTTCCCATTCACCATTATCCAGTGGCTAAGCACAATAGAAGCGTGTTGTGCCAGAGGTCCAGATCGGGAAAATTTCACAAAAAATTAAAGTTATGCCCAGGGTTAAAACAGTCTTTTCCATCTTTTTATTCCAACTAGATGTGGGATTTTAGCCCGAAAAATGTGTAAAGCCCTTCATTAATGTCTTTTCTCCAAAATCGAAAGGTAGTTCTCTCTCAAGAAACAAACCCTTGCTCTCAAGAATAAAGGTCAATCCCAAGAATTTCTTTAAGAACTTCAAGAATCCCACAAATTAAGATATGTTAGATTTACATTTATGGCTTCCTTCCACCCATAGAGTCAAAGAATCCATTTTTAAAACTTCAAGAATTATGATTCATGATTTATAGGTATGAAATTGGATTGTGTTCATGTTTTGACATTTGTTGAATTTCAATCCATGATTAATGGTAGATTCCATGAAGTTGTATAAAATGTATGTTGAATTGAGTAATCCCCATGTTATAATCCATGAATTTGCAAGTTGATTATTTATCCATGTTAACCCTAAGTGTTTATGATTTAATGAACCAAGTATGCTTCCTATGTATTTGATAAATTGTCTATGAGAATGAAATGATGCCATTATAGCATACTAATATGTAATGCTCATTCATGTACAAGTTAATGCACCACTAGTATTGGATGAAATGTCTCTATGAATGAATTATGACTAAGTGAACATTATCATTTTATTCAATATTGTGCTTTGCTTTACTTTTTGTTCTATCGAGTCCTGGGGTATTTATTACCCAACAATCTAGCTGTTACTTAGAGCCAGTGTCAGTTACAAAATAGTATCAGTCATGTTATGATCAGTAGTACTCTTAGTCCATTACAAACTCAGTAGAATTCAGTCACTTACAGAACCTACAAAAACTCAGTAATCTCAGTATCAGTAAAGTCTAATTCAGTATACTCAGTTCAATGTCTTTCAATTGCGAGTAGGATTCAACACCTAGCGAGCCTAGGATAGGGGCACACCCGTTAGTTAGGACTAGGTCCCTAGAATAAATCCCTAAGCTCTAGAACTACATGGCCAGTGTAGGTTATGAGATATCACCCGTTAGATAGGACTGACATACTCAGGGATCACCCTCTACTTTAGGACTGATCTCAGGGGTGACCCGTTAGTTAGGACTGACTTCACAATAGTTGTATTTACTCGTGGCACGATACTAACACCCTTATAATTAGAGTTACATAATGGACCCCAGCTTAGTTATCTTTTCTTATTTGGGCCATGTGGGTTAGATAATTACCTCCCACAGTTTCAGTTTCAACCTACAATCAAGAACTCAGTCCAATTCTACACATTCAGCACTATCAGACACAGTCTATCAGTATTAGTAAATCAATTATCAGTAGCTTTAGATATCAGTTATACAGTTATTAGAACTCAGTACTTAGCTTCAAAAAATCTCAGTTATTGTATACACGTACTATTATATTTAGTTACTCTATATCATTTAGTCAGTTATTGTTCTTACATATGAACCCTTGTATTCATCCTTACCTCATCCTAGCATACCAGTACACTCCCGCGTACTGACACATACTTTTCTGTGCTATGCTGTTTTATATCATAGGTTCAGACGCTAGAGTTCCCCACCACACATAGTAGATTCAAATTAAGCCAGCAGCAACATATTTAGTAGTGAGTCCTCATTATTTGAGGAAATTCTTTTATATTATTATCTTAGTATACTCAGTAATTTAGTAGATGGAGTTCGTTGGGGGATTATCCTATCAACTCAACTTTTAGATAGTTTCAAATAGAGGTTTTTCAAACTAGTTTTAGTTAGTATTCAGTTTTATAGATATTATCACAGATGTTATATTTTATTAGTATTTTAGATGTTTTGAACCTTATGGCATTTCAGCCTATTATTCCATATTTATTTCAGTATTATTGTTCGATGTTCATAGTAGATATCATTCATTAGTTAGCTTATGGTCCATTGGTGTTGTAAGCACCATGTGACAACTAGGGGGTAGTCCCAGGTTATTACAAGAAAATTCTTGTAGAAGCACATGTTCCACGATATTCTATCAACCTAGGAGCCACTAAGATGTACTATGATTTGTCAGAAATCTATTAGTGGAGTGGTATGAAGAAGGATATTATGTGACTAAGTATTCCAATTATCAACTGGTTAAAGTTAAGCATCAGAGGCTTTATATCCCTTTATAGGAGTTCAGAATCCCCACTTTGAAGTGGGTAGTGGTGAACATTAATTTTATGACATGATTACCTCATATGCATCATCAACAAGATTCAATTTTTGTTATTATTGATAAATTGACCAAGTCAGCCCATTTCTTGGAAGTTCATACTTTGTACTCAGTTAAAGATTATGCCAGGCTTTATCTTAGGGAGTTTGTTAAGTTGCATGGAGTTTTTTTGTCTATTATTTTAGATAGAGTTACTCAGTTTACCTCTTAGTTTTGGACGGATTTTTAGAATGGTCTTGGTAAAAAAGTCCATCTCAGTACAACCTTTTATCCTCGATAGATAGTTAGGCACTGAGCACCATTCAGACCTTAGAAGACATGTTCAGCAAATGTGTTATTGACTTTAAAGGTGGCTAGGATGACCACTTTCCTTTGATTGAATTTGCCTGTAACAATAGTTATAACTCCAGTATTTAGATAGCTCTGTTTGAGACTCTCAATGGGAAGAGATATAGGTATACTATTGGTTCATTTGAAGCAGGTGAAGCTACTTTGGTAGGGCCAGGTTTAGTGTTAGAGGCAATAAAGAATTTTTAGGTGATTCAAGAAAGGTTGAAGATAGCCCAAACCCGTCAGAAATTTTATGCAGACGTGAGAAAAAGGGATCTTTAGTTTAAGGTTAGTGATTTGGTCTATTTGATGAGTTTTACTATGAAGGGAGGGGAGAGATTTGGAAAGAAGGGGAATCTTAGTCCCCACTATGTTAGCCCTTATAGGATCTTGAAACATTTTGGAAAGGTAGCTTAAGAGGTTGAGTTGCCTGCAGGTTCAGCGTAAGTACATCCAGTGTTCCATATTTCTTTGATAAAGAAATGTATTAGTGATTCAGTTGTTGTTGTAACTTTAGAAAGTATGGATTCTTTAGATAGTCTTTCATATGAAGAAGTCCTAATTCATATCCTTGATCGTCTGATTTGTAGGCTAAGGAAAAAAGATGTTCCCTTGGTTAAATATCTTTGGCGGTATCAGTCCATTGAGGGAGCTCCTTTGGAATTAGAAGCAGATATGTGGACCAAGTACCCCCCATATTTTCTCCACAAACTCAGATTCAGCTTAAGGTAATGAGTTTTCTTAGATTGACTCAACTTTTCTCTCAGTTTCAGCTATATAATAATTCTCGTATCATTACATGCATTTACAAAATTAGTTTTGTTCATGTATCATGATTCAGCTACAGTTATGTAATCATGTTCCAAGTCATGCTTACTCAATAAATGATCTTAGTTGCCTTAGTATTCTCAGCCTATTTAATCTTACTCGATGAAGAATGTTGCTAAAGGTGAGATATTATAATACCCCAAAAGATCCTAATCTTGATTAAGTTGTAGTTGCATTCTTAAGGGGTCAAAGACTTGAAATTTTCACCATGTGTTAAGGACTTATTCATTTTCAAGACCCCTATACTTTATGGATTTTTAGTTTGGCCTTTCTCGACCTTAAAATTTTTATTTTTACGTTGATTAATGTTTAGGGCGGTTAAAAGTACATCTCGGGAGAGTTTGGGATTTTCAAATAAGGATCAAGGCGTGTTTGGATGGCTAAAATAGTGAAGCAAGGCAATAAGATCATGATGCATTTCTCTCTTCCAAGGTGAAGTAGTCCACGATGGCGTGGCTTTCTCCCTTAGAGTAAGTTGTGCGGCGTGTTCCATTCTCCCAAAAAGAGAGAGGCATAAGTCATGGATATGTCCCACTCAATTATATGGTTTAAGTGCCAAAGGGGCATATATGTCATTTCCCCCAGCCCAATTAGTCCTTCACACAATTTGGGACTTCAAAAAAGGGCATTATTTTACCTTTTTACTCCAAATTGCTCTCAAGAAACCCTCCTCTTTTCCGAAGAACAAACTCAAGATTCTTTCCCAAGAAATCAAGAGTTCAAGCTTCAAATCAAATAAATCACCAAGAATTCAGTTAATAAGGTATGTGGGGTGTTCATCCATGGGTCCCTTTCACCCATGGAGCTCAAAAACCTTTCTTTTATTTAAAATATAAGCTTTCCTTTATTATGAAGATGCATATGTTGAAGATGAGTTTAATTCATATTTTTCCTAGGTAGTTTGACTCAATTCATGTCTGAGAATGATTCCATGAAAAGTTAGGTTATCTCATTTTCAAGTTTCAATTTCCCATGCCATATCTAATTGAATTTCGTGTTATAAAAATTAAATTGTGAATCAAGCCATGTAATTATATTTTTTTCTCATGTTTTAATACATTCCGATCTTTGAGTTCATTCTTTTCACTTTTTTAGTGAATGCTTCAATTTTGGGTCTTTGAACCATGATTTTGAATTTTAGTTTTTAAGCTTTGATATCATAATTTTGACCATTCAGTGCTAGCGGGTTATGAACACTCGATACCTATGTGATTTAAATGTTTTTAGAATTTCAAGTACTAAGTTAGTTAAGTCATGAATCCTACCAGTATACCCATCTATTTATAATCATGAGAAGCACTATCAATGATGTAATAATTTCCATTTGGGTTAAGTTCCGTTCAATACCAGTTTTAGTTTAGTTGGGAGTAGGATTTAGCACCGAGTGAACCTAGGGGTGTGGGATCACCTGCCAGTAGAGGGTGTGACCTTTAGTATCAATCTTGAGCTACAGAACTACATTGCCAGTTTAGGTTTGAAATATCTACTTGCCAATTAAAGGTTGACGTATATCTCATAAGAGCACCTACCATTAAAGGGTGATTCCTTAATCCTTTAGGACACGAGTTTGGTGGATCCACAAAGCCACGTGTTAGTACTATGTCATGGTACTAACACCCTTCTAATTAGGGTTACAAATTAGAACCTGATTAGCTCATATTGGGACATGTCGGTTATATGATACCTCCCATAGTTTTAATTAGTATATCAGTATATCTTGGCTCAGGTTTGCTTGACCAAGTGTACAAATTTTTAGTTATTCAGTTATACAGATTTTAGCCTTTTGGCTTACATATTAGTCTAGTACCATGTTTATGCCTGGTCTTAAATTCGAAGATATTAAATGTTCATGCATTCATGCTCAGATATCTCATTACTTTTAGCCAGTCCTCTTCTCATATACGATTGCATTCAAAGTACTGACTGTAAAATTTTCTTTATGCTATGTAATATTATAACATAAGTTTGGATGCTTAATTTCTCAACCATTCTTAGACAGCTCAGTGTTACTCAGTAGTAGCAGTGGTGAGTCCTCATCCATTGAGGAAATGATTTATTTATCCTAATTATTTGGTATTTCCTTATGTTCAATCAATTGGAGTTAGTTGCGGCTTGTCTTATCAACTCCTCATGACATTTAAAAGATTTTAGATGGTTAGTCAGTTAATTCCAGTTTTATCAGTTATTTCAGACATGCCAATATTAAGTATTTCAGTATTCTAGATTCTTCATATTTTATAAGATTATCTTCCATAAATGTTGTTTTTATTACTCCTTTTTTCTTTGCTCACATCCGGTACTAGTTCATTGGTTAGCTTGTGGTCACTCATGACTGTAAGCACCGTCCTCGCGACTAGGGGGTAGCCTTATTTTATGAAAGTTTGGCACTTGAGTGGATCTTAGTCAACTTTTCATCCTCAGACCGATAGGAAGTCAATGAAAATTATTTAGTTTCTCGAGGATATGCTCTTATCTTGTGTTATATATTTTGGAGGTAAGTGGGAGATACATAGGTTTGGCAGAGTTCACGTATAATAATAGCTACCATACAAGTACTGAGATGGCACCCTTAGAGACTTCGTATTGTAGGCAATGTCGTTATCTTATTGGGTGGCTGGAGAGCTTCAATGTGATACCCCATGGTATTAACTTTCCTTAGGAGTCATTGGATATATTCAAGGTGATTCATGATAGTTTTAGGGAAGCTCACTGTAGCAGAGGTCTTACACAAATCAAAGACTTAGTGCCTGGAAATTTTGAGATGGAGATTAGGTATTTCTAAAAGTATCATCCATAAAGGGTGTGATAAGGTTCGGAAGGAAGGGAAAGATTAGTCCTAGGTATATTGAACCCTTAGAAATCTTTTGCATAGTTGGTGATGTGGAATATGAGTTAGCCTTACCGCTAGATTTTTCTATTGTCCATCTAATTTTCAATGTTTCTACGTTGCAGTAGTACATTCATGATGCATCCTATTTACTTTGGTGGGACTCAGTTTAGTTGGATGAGTATTTGACCTTCAAGGAAGAGCCTATGTTCATATTAGCCAGGGATGTCAAGTGGTTGCAAACTAGAGATATTCTAGTAGTTAAGGTTTAGTGGAGACACCACCCAGTAGAGTAGGTTACTTGGGAGATCAAGAGAGACATGCAAGCCCTATATTTTCACCTGTTCAAGGCTTCAAGTACATCCTAACCCTTTACTTCGGTAGACAAAAGTTCTTCTAATAGTGGTTATTATAATGACCTTTCAAGTTATTTTTTTTATATTTTTGCTTATTTTATTATTTATTTCTTTCCTATAGCCATGCCAAGTCATTTAAGACTTGCTAGAGCTGACAGTTTAGTTACCAGACAATTCATTTGATTTTTAGAGTAAATTCCCTATTTCCCTCGCTAGAATCAGCAACAAGCAAAAACTTTAGTCAAACAACCTCGTATGGAAATTTTAATAGTTGCAATAGCTTTGAAATGCCAATTTTTGGCAAGGTTGGGCTTTTGTACGGGTCAAAGAACTCCAAACTTCTTCCAAGCTATTCCTAAAAAACTAAGAGAAATGACACTTCGATGTGGAACCCACTTTTTATTGAAATGACCTAAGATGGAAATTTCTGTTGCATCATTAGGTTCGAAATATCGAACTTGATATCGGTGATCGCTTAAGCGGACTAGTGTCATCTTAAGTTACACCTGGGTAACCTTTAATACACCTTTACCTGATTTTTCTCCCATTTTCACATATGTTTGAGAGTGTAAATCCTAGAAAGTGTTGAAACTTAGGAGAAAACATTACTAGGTGATTTTGGGGTTCTTGTGAACTCAAATTCCTCGTTAATTCTTGGTAAGATTTCATCAATTCATTTATTAATTTCTCATAATTTCATTGAAATCCCTAGATTATTACTAGATTGATTATAGAACCATTTGAACTCGCAATTATCTATTCATGAGGGTAAATGTTCATTAAGCATCGAGGATGTATTGTCTTTGAAAGAGTGATTCTGCAAGTGGGCCACACATGGAATTTTAATGTTATTTTGGACCCAAAGCACAAAATGCAATATGAGTATCATTTTTCTCATATTTGCATGTAAATTATGATTTGATAGGGTGGCACCTTACAGAAGCTTCTCAGAAAGTCAAATAGATGACTTAGTTGATTTTTTTCAATCTTTTCTTCAGCTTCCAGGGAGAATAGATTTACCTTTCTTATAGATTGAGATAATTCAAAGTATATTTATGATATTATGCTGGATATGGTTTGGAAATTATGTCTTGGGGATATAATTAGTAATATTTGGAATATTTATCCTATTAAGGAATCATAAATTAGGCATAATTGACATATTTACTCATGCTTTACGTAAAATTTCTATCTTAGTTCTAATGTGGCTTATTTAGAATCTTGGAATAAATTTATATACCTTAGTCTAGTCTGGGGTAGACTTTGCCTTTAACATAGTCATAGATTAAAAGTGGGAACCTCTGCCCAGTTTAGAGAAAGACTCTTGTTAACTCATTATACACTTACATCCTTAAATCACTTATTTTTTAGTTTTAAGATACTAGATTCTTGATGCTTATACTAGTTTGGTACATTGGAGTTGGTGATAGCTTTGGACTGAGTTCTACAATTTGTTGATATTGAGTTTTAGTTCAAGTTCGATGATTGATATTAAGTGAAGATCTGAGTCCGTCAATCAATAAAATATGTTACATATCTAGTCTAACTATTGCGGATTATATTGAAATTGAGTCTGACGTTTAGAGGCTATTTATGGTATGTTATGGTGTATATGGATTCACAATTATGGTTTGAGATATGGTTGATTTATAAAATTTTGGTTACTTACTTTCTTTGATTCTACCCTACAAGATTATGGGGGCTCTCATTGGTTGTTACTTTTTCTTATTTTTATGATGATCAAATGACAACAAGGGACCATGTCCTTGGGTCTTTGAATTGCTATATCTTTTCTTCATGGTGAGCAGCTGACAATAAGGGACCTTGTCCTTAGGCCTTGATCAATCCAATACAACTATCACTGTCTTGCTCATTTTTGTCTTCTAGTGTAACAAACTGCCTAGGTGAGCTTGTACCCATCAAGAGATCTAGCCCCTTCAAATTTCTACCATAATAATTATTCAACTATAAAAGGAAAAGAATGCTTCCAAAATCTCAATAGAGGAGAGGGAAATAGGGGAAAACAAAACCATTCAATATTTCTCAAGCACTTATTTTCTTTATGTACTGAAAGAGTAAGTGTTCTTGAGTCAAGTCATGGTCTGTAACAAAATTACTCATGTTATAAGAGTAATACCTTATATTTGTTCTTATGAGTGATTAGGTAGAGTTAACTGAGTCTGATATTTGTTAGACTTAATCAATATCAAAGTTAGTTATTGGCAAAGTTGTGAAGGTAGGTTTGTAATTGAGTTGTTACAAACTAGCTAGGCCTAGGGTTAGGTTCAAATTGTTTTTGTAATCAAGAGTTTCATTATAGTGGATTTTTGAGAGCTTGGGAGGTAAATTCGTGTTTTTTCCTCCCTAGATCAAGGTAGTTTCCATGTTAAATTATTGTGTTCCTTACTTCCCTGTAAAGTTTTAGTTTTTTAGTATTTTACTATTTTTTTGCCTATGTATAACCCTAACGGACCTTTTCCTCATAGTGTGGTGCAACCCCTTTCATTCCATCAATTGGTATCAAATCCAAAACATTCTAAAAGGTTGACACATAGAGTGATTTGGTTATCATGACTGCCCATCCTAATCTGAAAGAAGGGCAATCTACAACTAGACAACCAATATTTAATGGCCAGTTATATGGGTAGTGGAAAACAAGGATAAACAACTTTATTATGGATGAGGACAGTAAGCCGATGGATGTAATACTGGATAGTCCTCATATGCCAATTATAGAGGTCAAATAAGGAGACACAACTAGAATGACTACTAAAAGCAGGAGAGCCTATGATGATAAAGATAGAAGGATAGTCAAGAAGAATTATAATGCCGAGAAACTGATAGTTTGTGGCATAGGGACTGATGAATACAATAGCATATCTGCACGTGAAAATACTAAAGAAATCTGGTATTGCTTAAATAGTTGTAACACGCCATACTTTTACCTGGCTTAAATTCATCCCAAAAATGACAAAAGACTTTTTTTAAAGATGAATACACTTTTATACATGTGGAATCTTCAAGTGTGGTAAATTGAATAAGATTTCCATCAAAACAAAATTCGACCAAATCCGACACCCGGGCAAAGAGTTAGAGCTATTTTAGTAAGACAGTGTACCACCTAGTACTCTAGCGCATCACGGAGGAAATCCAAATGGCATTTGTCATTTTCTAGTTAGACAATGCGATACCACCGCATCACGCTACTATCCTTTTTCCCAATTGTCACTTTCCAATATGACTCTGCAATAATGGAGCATCGCGCCAAAGGGAAAATTTGCTACAGTGAGGCACCACCATGGTGCCACATCATACCATCAGCCCAGTTCCCAATCATTTGTTTCTAATGACACACGCGATAGTGACGCATCATGCCAGGTTTCCAACTCGGATTTTCAGTGATGAAAATTTAAAACTTTCTAGGGGTAATAACGTCTTTTTCCCTGACCCAAATCAGTATTTAAATACAAAATTATGCCCTAAATACCCTATTATGTCTTTTTTTTTCCTCACTTCCTCTCAAAAACAAAATCATTCTTTCTCAATAGGCAAAAACCCTAGTTCCACAAATCAAGGTCAAGCCCAAAAAAATCCTTCCAGAACTCTAAGAATCTCACAAATTAATGAATGTTAAGTGTTCATCTATGGGTTCCTTACACCCATAGAGTCCAAGAATCCCATTCTAAATATACAAGATCTCAGATTTATGATTTCTACATTTGAATTAGATTGAATTCATGTTCATGATAGTAGTTGGATTTCAATGCATAATTTAAGTGCAGGTTTCATGGAATTTAATGGCATGTTTGATGAATATGTGATTATCTTGATAAACCCTTAAATTTTCAAAGTGATTAATATGTCTATGATGTTAATTGGGTTTTAATCCATGATTATCATATGATTCATGAAATTAGATTAGTATTTTATGGAGAATTGTATGAATTGCATGCTAAACCCATGAAATTGTAAGTCTGGCATTGTGGTTGCCATGTTTATATTATCCATGATTATGTGCATGAATTTGTGCTCCCAAACAGTTTGATAGAATTTCCATGGGAATAAAGTGATGAAATAATGACATGTTAGTATATGAATAAGCTTATTCCCTACAAGTGTTTGATAAAATGTCTCTATAGATTATATATGAATATGTATACATTGTTATGCTTTGCAAGGTCATGTGATGCTTTAATTTTCATGCTATTAAGTACTGGTGGTATTTAATACCTAAAAACTTAGTTGTTTATTTAGAGCCAGTGTCAATTAAAGAATAGTGTCAGTCTTGTCACGAACAATAGTACTCTCACTTAGATACAGAACTCAGTAGAACTCAGTCAGTTATAGCACTCAGGAAACTTAGTGAATTTAGTCCAGTTCAGTCCAGTATAATATTTTAGTGTCTATTTAGTTGGGAGTAGGATTTAGCTCTAAGCCAGTGCAGGGATGACGGTTTCTCCGTCCTAAAGGCAGAGTCATTAGCGGCAGTCCCTGTATTCTAGAACTACGTATCCAGCACAGGATGAGGAGTCACCTATCAGATTAGTCTTGACTACCTCCCAGGTGTCACCCATTAGATATGCTTGGCATCCTAGTTTTCTAGTGTTAGTACCCGTGGCACGATACTAGCACCTTTCTGGATGGGTTTACAGGTTGGACCCTAATAAGATCAAAGAGGGGCATGTCGGTTAGATTAAGACCTCTCATAGTTTCAGTTCAATTTTGATCTTTAGTAGGGAACTCAGTTAAGTTCTACATAATCAGGACTGTCAGACACAGTCAATTCAGAACCAGTAATTTAGTTATTAGTAACGCAGATATTAGTTACTTAGTTATTAGAATTCAGTACTTAGCTCCAGAAAAGCTCAATTACATCATGTATATAAACACACAATGTTGCATACTCAATATTTGCCATAGTTTAGATTATCTATGTACTGTTATGTTCAATTATTCTATATCATTTAGTTCATTATTATTTATGCATATGAACCCTTGAATTCAGCCTTACGTCATCTATAATACCATTACATTCCCATGTACTAACGCATACTTTCCTGCACTATGATGTTTCATATCATAGGTTTGAACACTTAGGTTCCTGACCATGCATAGTAGATTCAGATTCAACCAGTAGTAGTAGATTTAGCAGTGAGTCCTCATCATTTAATGATACTCTATTATTTCATATTTTTAGTAGATGTAGTAGTTAAGTAGATGGAGTTAGTTGGGGGATTGTCCCATTAACTCTAATTTAAAACAGATTCAGTTAGAAGCTTTTCAGACTAGATTTTCATATTTTTATCAGTATTTCAGATGTTTTGAACCTCATGTAATTTCAGCCCATTTTTTACATTAATTACATTATTATTATTTAGTGCTCACAACAAATATGAATCATGGGTTAGATTGTGGTCCTTCCGGGTCATAAGAACCGTGTGACAACTAGGGGTTAGTCCTGAGTTGTTAAAAGACTGCTCATAAAGTAACCACTGATGTGAAGGATTCGAAAGTTGATATGCTGACTACTCTATATGAAAGCTTCACCATGAAAGAAGGATAAACTATCAAAGAAATGTTAAAAGATTCACTTTAATCACCAATAAGTTGCACTGCTTAAGAGAAGTAATTCCTCTATAAAAATAGGTGAGAAAAATTTGAAGTGTTCTTCCTAAATCCTTGTAAAGGAAAGTGGATGCTGTCACTGAGGCCAGAAACCTGAAAACCCTCACAATGAATGAGCTTACTAGTAATTTCAAGGCTCATGAGATCAAGAAACTGCAAGGACAAGAAATGGAGAAAGCAAAAAGAGAAAAATCTCTAGCTTTTAAGGTTATAAAATCTTATTATAGTGAACAAGACACAGATTTAGCCTATTTGGCAAAAAGAATTGTTAGAGTAATGAATAAAAGTAGTTAGTTTCAAAGAAGAGGAAGTAGTAGGGAAAAGGGAAACACTGTGGAGGTCAATAACAAATGTGAAAGTCCTGACCATTTCACTAAGAATTATATAATACACAAAATGGACTATCAAGAATAGCTCAAGACTGGAGATAATAAAGGAAAGAGCAGGGAACTAGACCCTATAAAGTCAAAAAGAAAGGTTTCATCTAATTTTGTAATTAAGAGGCCTTAGCTATTTAGGGGGATTTTTCTAGTATATTTGTTGTAGATGCAAAGCATGAAGATGTTTCCATGCTAGCAGTGGAGGATGAGAAAGTGAATTTTGACTCCTTATATTCTCACATGGAAAACACTAATGATAAACAAGAAAATGAATTAACTCTTTATAACATTGAAAAAAAAACTTGGAAAACTACTCTTCTAGAAAGATAAAAAAGCTTGCTAATGTGTTAATTTATTCTATGTGTGAATTGACTGTTGAGAAATATTCTATAGAAGATAAGGTATAGAAGCTGGAGCTTGAATTAATTGCTTTAACTCTCTAGATATCTGAAACTGGGGAATAGGTTACTAAGTTGAATTCTAAAAATTTGAGTCTTGTGAGTCAACTAGAGAAATTGAATAATAATTATGATAAAGGAAAGAAGAATACTCTTGAATAGTAGGTAGAGAATCAAGAACTTGAATTAATTTCTTTAACTCTCTGGATATATGAAAATAAGGAACAGGTTAATAAGTTGAAATATAAAAATCTTAATTTGTTAAGTCAACTAGAGAAAGTAAATCATACTTATGACAAATGGAAGAAAGAAGCTTTATGGTTTCAAATTGAGCTTGAAGAAAAATTGAAGGATTCAAAAAAGCATCTCATGACTGCACTGCATAAGAATAAAGATATAGAAAGGAACCTGGTCCATCTAAAAGAAAAACTTAATAAATCTCTAAAATGGACCACAACCTCTCAAAGCATTTCTAATTGACTGGTCAGAGTGTTAATAATTTTAAAAGGTCTGGATATCATTACCAAACACAATCACTTGGCTCTCAAGGGAGGCTATTCATAATGTGAGAAATAGGGTACATAAACCTCCGTGTAGTCATTATGGAAAAGATGACAGCATGAAGAAAAACTGTCAAAGCTAGTTTAGAGCAAGAATGAATGGTGTTAGATATATCCAACAAAGGAATACCTATTCTAAGAGTTCTAAAAATTTGAAGAATTTAAAGAATCCCTCATTACCTAGATAGGAAAAGAGAGAGATGATCACACCCTTGGCTTCCTACTAGGAACTCAAACTCAAATAGGTTACCAAATCTAACAAATTATTTTATTTATAGGTGAGAGAAAGGGATTGCAGTTAAAACTAGTTGGTTGATAGTAAATGTTCTAAGCATATGACTCGAACGTCTAACTATATTCTCTCTCTCATGACACTTCAAGGTGGAGGTGTCTTATTTGGAAAAGGAAATCAACTTAAATTCTTATTTGATGAAAGTACTATGTCAAGATTAGAGTCTAGAAGAGTCATTCTCAAAGTCCAAAAGATTACAAATATGCTAGAATATGTAAGTTCCTCTTTGCAGGAGTAGTTGATTTCAAAGGATCGGGTCCTTAGGATGCCAAAGCTTAATTTTCTAGGCAATAAGACAAAAGTAAAGGAGAAAAGAAATATATTTCTGCCATTATGGATGACATCTCCAGGTTTACCAGGAAAATGTTCTTAAGAACTAGGGATAAAATCTATAAGGCTCTGGTTAATTTTGCCCAGCAAACTTAAATGAAGATATACTTGTGGGCTACACCTCATTAAGACAACCATACATAGTTTTCAACAAAAGGAAACTTTGTCTTAATGAAAGTGTAAATGTGATCATTTTAGAGTCATAAAAGCTGGTGAATCCAGGTGATGAGGAAGATTCTAAAATTAAAGAACTCATCTTTGTTCAAAGAGATCGTACTGATAAAGTTGATGGTCAAGTACAAATTGATGAAGAAGGGAATGGTGAAAGTGATGGTGATCCAAGATGTCAGTCACAAACCCTAACTCCAGTTCAAGAACAATAAGAAAGGTCTCGTCAAAATATTCAGGGACCTGGTTAGAGTGAAACTTATCTAAGAAAGTAAAACTATAGGCATAAATCTCTTCATCCCTTGACATTCAAACCTTACCTTTGGACACTAGCCACAAAATAAGAGCTTAAGTCATAAATTTTATGGTTTTCTCAATATTTTGTCCCAAAGTGAGCTAAAAATATTGTAGAGATTCTGCAATATGTTGATTGGTTTAATGCAATGCAAAAGGAACCCTTGTTGATTTAAAGGATGTCAATTCTGGGGCCTGGACCCCAGACCCATTGACAACATAATTTTTAGAATAAAGGGGTTTACTGAACCAAACAAGTTGAGGCTAGAATTGACCAAATTAACTTTATCTACGAAATGAATTAGCTCCTCGTCCTTAAGTTCATTATGATAAGGAGACAAGTATCTTTGGTAAAGGTGGTACATATTTGGCTAACTCAGTACTATACCTTTATAGGTATACACCTATGGGAACCATTTTGGGGGGAAATGGTTGAGGCAAACACAAATGGAGAATTTGTTCAAGAAAGAGTGGGACATGGTCCGATATCTCAGGTTCTTAAAAAAAATATTGTCCTTTAAAAATCATAAAATTTGATCTTAAAAGCCATATGTCTTTCCTTACCTAAATAAAAGATGTCAATCCACAGTAAATGTAAAGAGTTACACCTATTATAGTATGATGTGTCACTTCAAAAAGGGCACTTTTAATTTGTAATCAGTCACCTCTCTTAATTACAAAACCAAAGCTTTTCACTTCATAATTCTCTAAAGAAATTTAAATCATCGACCTCAATCTTCCATCATCTTAAAATTAAACTAGTCCCATTCTCTCTCGCACAAAAATTTGAATTAGCAGACATTCCCACTTTCTCAACTCCCCTTAGAGTCCTAGAGGTGGATAAAGCCCCAAAAATTCAATCTAAACAATCCCTAATTGAACATACTGTTCCACTAATATCTAGAACCATAGAATAAATCACCTTAATCCTCAACGAGAACCTATGTTAACTCTTCCTACTAAATCTTCTTCATAAATTATGAAAACCCTGGCTAAGTCTGTCCCCGTTGTAACTTCCTCAACCATTGAAATATCAGTTGTATCTACCATGATATAGGATTTGTATCTAGGTTTTTGTTAACTAATTGAACAATAAATCGCTTAATATGAAGTTTCTCCTTCCTCAGAAGAATAAAAATTACCTGAAAACTCTTAAATCACTATTTTTTTAAAGAATTAGAAAATACTAAACTCTCAAAAATCTCACAAGTACCTGGTTCTCCCACTTCTTCAGAGTCAATCCCCATATTTTCAAACCATCAGAAGAATAAATACATTTAAAGAGGTCTAATCTATCTAGCGGTGTGAATTGAGTAGAAAAAAATTTACTTCTGGTTGAATATAATACCAAGGAAAATTCTATTAGCACAGAAGGATAAAAAGTAGCTGAAAAGTATAAAGCAAAAAAGAAAGGAGAAATTATTCTATCCCCACAAGAGGAGGATGAGAAGGATAATATGGAAACACCTCTGAGGTGGTCTCTGTAGAAATAAAGGGGAATAAAAGGAAAAGAAAAATTGGTTAATACTCCAGTGAAGGTTGGTAGATTGTATTCCACTAGTGGATGTAAAAAGAAGAGATTACAACATGTTATAAAGGCTAAAAAGTCTTCTACTACTAAAAGAAAAAAATTGAAAAAGCTGTTGTAGGAGAGGAGGAGAATGTTGAGGTTGTAGAGGTTACAAAGAATAAGGATATTGATCCTGATCGTGAAGCTTCAATTGAGGAAAGAATACAAGAAATTCATGTCTCAGGAAAGACCTGGTCCACTTGTTCAAAGTATGGTAGCCCTGTTGGAAGAAAAAAAACACATTGTTGTTAAAAAGAAGAAAGTCTCTGAGGGACTTGGTCTAAAAAAGAGAAAAGTTGTTGAAAAAGAAATAAGCAGTGATTCCAAAAGAAAATGAAAAGTAGAAGAGAATGATGGGCCTAGAGAGTAAAAGAATTAAATTTTAAATACTCAGAAAGTATTATCTAGGAGAGTGTTTGATCCAAAGATGTATGATAAACCTGGCATGATTGATTTGGTGGAATATGTAAAATACTAGCGATTGTTACACCTCATAGAGAAATCAACTTCCAAGGTTTTTAAAGAACAAGTAAGATAATTCTATTATTTAATGAATATCTCAGATAAAGGGTTAATTTTCACTGCCCAGGTGTAAGTAAAAAAGATAAAGCTGGATAAAGAGGCACTGGGAAAGATTCTAGATATGCCTATTATAGGTGTGAGGAATACTGTCAAACAAAAAGCATCAACTGAGTTCATGATTGAAGCCTTAAAGGTAAGAGGGACATCAATATATCATGTAAGAATCAAATTTCTCACAAGCGAGTTCTAATTATTATTTGAATTTGTGAACAAAGTCCTTTTGTAAAGGACAGAGAAAACAACCATTGCCTTTGCTATTAATTTGTTCCTGACTGAGTGTTTGAGCAAATTTGAGTTGATAAGTCTTCCTTCTCTAATATTTGAGCACATGAATGAGGTCATTCTTGATAAGGAAGGAAAACATAGGATGCCTTAGGAGTATTTCTTGAATAAGGTTTTTGACTACTTAGGAGTGGTTAGGACCAAAGGAACACCTAGAATAGTAAAACAAAAGTTTAGTCTGACAACATTGGTGGAAGATAAATGAATAGAAGGAAAAGCAGGAATAGTGTCTCAAATGTTATAAATTTTGGCTGCTTAGGAATATTTACACAAGGTAATGGAGGAAATGAGGATTAGTTAGCTACTAAGAATGCTAATATAATACACTTGAATATGTATAATCATAAGTTATACCAAAAGGGACCTGGTGCCACTGAGGAACTTGTAGTAAAAATGTAAAGATCCAGGTCAAGGTTATACAACTTACTAGTGAGGTTCAAGGGATGAAACTAAATGTAAAGACCCTCACTAAACTTTTGTTGGATGCTCATTCTACTGAGGCTTTAATAATGTATTTATTATTCACATCCTTCTCCTCTAAGCCTCCCCTCCTGAGTTCTATCATCCTTGTGTCAGTTTGTCATTTCTGTGTCTGTTTTTAGCCTTTATTTCTATTAAGGTTTGTGATATGTTTATTCGTATATTGTAATAGTGTTGATCTCCCTTGACAATTAATGAACTCCTGGATGTGTGTTTCATCTATTTTCTCTTTATTTAAAAGAATCTATTCCTCATATAAGTGTTACCCCAATGGCCATGAGTTAACTAACTTGTGCTTATTTTATGCTTAGTTTATTGTTATCACTTTTAAATGATGCCAAAATTAGGAATACTGGATATATGTGGTAGGTAATAGGAGTGTATGTTATATGATATGGTAGAGACCATGTACTAGATGTTGAAATATAAATGTGTTGAATGGCTTATTAATAGGGAGAAAACTGATTGTAAAGCATCAAGGCAGACTGATAGAGGAGTATTGTGATAGGTGGAATAATAAACTGAATGAACATTTAATGTATGTAGATTTACAAGTGGAACATTGTAACATAGTGAATAAGTTGAATTTTTTATGTCAATTAACAATAAGGGACCAGGTCCCTAAGTTGCATGTCCTATTGATAGGTGGAAGCAAGGTGCATCGTGATAGGAAAACATTTATCGACAAGAGTGGTGATCACTCTAATTATATATGATGAATGAACATTGATGCTCAAAGTCAGTGGTTGGTTTTTTATCATCGAAAATGAGAAAAATTGGTGTATCTTATTTTGATGATGATCAGCTGATAATAAGGGACCAAGTCCCTTGGACTTTGAATAGCTATATCATGTCTTGATGGTGAGCAGCTGACAATGAGGGACTAGGTCCTTGGGCCTTAAGAATCTTGTACAACTGTAACTTCCCTGCACTATTTTGTTTTCTAGTTTAACAAACTTTGTAGGTGAGCTTGCAACCATTAGGACACCAGGACTAATTAGATTTCTACCCTAATTATTATTACACTATAAAATGAAAAATATGTTTGTCAATTAGGGAGTTTTTTCAAAATTAGAATAGAGTTGAGGGAAATAGGAAAAAAAAATAACTTTACAATATTGCTCATATTCTTAATTTCCTTATGTACTAAAAGCGTGAGTGTTATTGGGTCAAGACATGGTCTGCAACTTAATTTCTCGTGCTATAAGAGTAATGCCTTCTTTGGTTCGTGAGAGTACTTAGGTAAAGTTACCTGAGTTTGATAGTTGTTAGAGTTAATCAATATCAAAGTGAGTTCTTGGCAGAGTTGTCAAGGTAGGTTTGTAATAGAGTTGTTACAAACTAGCTGAGCCTATAGTTAGGTTCAAATCAACTCTATAGTCAAAAGTTCAACTATAGTGGATCATTGAGTGATTGTGAGGGCAAGCTATGGTTTTTCCTTCCTTGAGCAATAAGGTTTCAAAATTAAATCACTGTGTTCTTTACTTTCCTACAAACTTTTAGTTTCTCAGTGCTATACATTTTTATTGCCTGTGTCGGACTCTTAAGGAACTGGTCCCTCATAATGTGGTGCAACCCGCTTACGTTCCATCATTTATTAACTTTTCTGCACTTAGTGGTTTATGGAGTCCAGTCTAGTAGTATTAAATATGCTTTGTTTCATGTTATATCCCTTTTAGCTATTTATTTATAGTGTTGGATAATTATTCTAGGTTTGTCATTTTACCATGACTTATTCTATTTCTCTTGCATCTTTATTATACATATATCATGCTTTAGCTCGGTATGTCTACGATGCCTACTGAGTACCCATGACTTTGGTACTCATACTATGGTTTTATACCTACTTGGTGTGAATCTGAGTACTATTAGATGTTGCTGATGTTACGATCTTGCTTCTTATTATGAGGTGGGGAGAAATTAGTACTATAATTATGGTCAGCTTGGTCATATACAAAGATAATGTCCTTTATCTATGGTTGCCAGTGGCTAATAAAGTTTTTTTTGCCACTTCTTCAACTCATGCCCTTAAGGGTGCTACTTCTGGTACTAACATAGGATAAAATCAGCTATTTGCACTTGCTATTCATCAAGAATGTAAGACGTCTCTAGATGTTGTTACCGGTATGTTACAACTCTTTTTCGATTATGTCTACTATTTTCTTGAAATACATTCTACCCTTTCTTATGTGTCCCCTTCTGTGTCTATGTATTTTGGTTTTGGTCCTAATAAATTTTCTGACTCCTTCATTCTATTTCAACTCTAGTGGGTGATTCTATTCTTGCTAAAAAAATCTATAGGGGTTGTGTGGTGTTTATCTTTCATAAGGAAACATTGGTGGATTTAATAGAACTTGATATGGTAGACTTTCATGTAATCTTGAGAATGGATTGGCTCCATTAGTGCTACGCTTCTCTAGACTGTAGGAGTTTAAAGGTCAATTTTTACTTTCCTAATGAGCCGTTATTAGAATAGTTATTGAGTTTGTTAGTGCCCAAAGGGAGGTTTATTTTCTATCTTAGATCCCAAAATTTGATTTCTAAAAGGTGTCTGTATCATCTAGCTCGGGTTATGGATTTTAATTCTGAAAGTCCTTCTAGGCAATCTATCCCTGTGGTTAACAAATTTCCTAGAGTTTTTCTCAATGATCTTCCTAGAATTCCTCCTAAGAGGGAAATAAATTTTTGGGATTGATCTTCCACAGGATACCTGTCCTATATCTATTCCTCCTTATAGAATGACTCTGGTTGAACTAAAGGAGGAATTAAAGGATCTTCTTGATGAGGTCTTTATTCATCCTAGTGTTTCTCCATGGGTTGATCCTGTACTTTTTTTGGGAAAGAAATATAGATCTCTTTGGATGTGAATAGACTATTGTCAGCCGAATAAGGTTACAGTGAAGAATAAGTATCCTCTTCCAAGGATTAATTATCTTTTCAACTAGCTTTAGGGTGCTAGTTGTTTCTCTAAGATTGATATTGGGTTGTGCTATCATCAGTTGAAAATTAGAGAGGTTGATATTCTTAAGACTGCTTTCCAAACTCGATATAACTATTATGAATTTGTAGTTATGTCATTTCGATTGACTAATGCTCTAACTAATTTTAAGTAAACTTATGAATCGGGTGTTCAGATAGTTCCTAGATTTATTTGTAATAGTCTTTAGTGATGACATCTTGGTGTACTCCAGGAGTTAGGAGGATCACGCCTATTACCCTTGAATGTTGTTTCAAACTCATAAGGATCAGAGATTGTATGCTAAGTTTTCTGAATGTGAGTTCTGCTTGAATGTTATGAACTTTCTTGGGCGTGTTATTTCTAGTAAAGAGATCAAGGTGGATCCATAAAAAGTTGACATATTTAACAAAGGGACTAGACCTATGACACAACTGGCATTCGGAGCTTCTTGGGCTTGGCTGGATATTATTGGAGATTTATGGAGATTTTCTCATCTATTGATGATCCGTTGAAAAAGTTAACTTAGAAAAAGGTTATGTTTTTATGGTCCGATGCTTGTGAAGGTAGTTTTGAGAAGTTAAAGGATAAGTTCACTTTTGTGCTAGTTTTGACCCTACTCCAGGGTATTAATTGTTTTGTTTTGATTTGTGATGTGTCCCATATGGGATTGCATTGGGTTTTGATGCAGCATAGTAAGGTTGTAGACTATGCTTCTAGAAAGCTTAAGGTTCATGAGAGAAATTACCCAACTCATGATCTAGAGTTGGCAGATATGGTTTTCTTCTTAAAGATTTGGTGCCATTATATGTATGGAGTGAATATGGACATCTTTCCAGATCATAGGAACTTTTAGTATGTGTTTAATTAGAAAGAATTGAACCTCAGGATGAGTAGTAGCTGGAGCTACTTAAGGATTACAACATGGTTTTGTACTACTACAAAGGTAAAGCAAGTGTTCTTGCTGATGCTTTTAGATAGTTGTCGATAGGAATCTTATCTCACATTGATGAGGATAAAAACGAGTTGGTAAAGGATATTCACAGGTTGTCTAATTTAGGGGTTCTCCTCTTGGACTTTGAGGATGGAGGAGTTTTTTTTTAGAAAGTGGTTAAATCATTTATTTGAACGAAAAGAAGGATTTGGATCCCAAACTTATGCACATTATAGATGATGTGGGTCAACAAAAGGTTATGGCATTGAAATTGGGGGAGATGGTATTTAGAGGTTTCAAGTAATGTTATGTGTTCATGATGTTGATGGGCCGCAGGAAAGGATTTTTACTTAGGCTCATGAGTCTAGATTTATAGTTCATCAAGATTCAACTAAAATGTATCATGACTTGAAGGAAATCTAGTAGAGGAATAAAATGAAGAAAGATATAGCGAACTTTATGGCTAAGTGTATGGTCTATCAGTAAGTTAAAGTTAAACACTTGAGGCTTTATGGCATGTGTCAAGAGATAGAGTTTCCTATATGGAAGTGGGAGATAAATAGTATGGATTTTATTATGGGTCTTCCGCGGTCTCGCAAGTAGTATGATTCTCTTAGGGTTATTCTAGATAGGATGACTAAGGCTGCTCACTTCTATTTTGTGAAGAGTAACTACTTAGGAGAGGATTATTCTAAGTTGTTCATTAGGAAGTAGCAAAGTTACATGGTGTGCTAGTGTCTATTATTTCAAACCAAGGTATGTAGTTCTTTTCTCACTTCTTGCATTTGTTTTAAAAAGGTGTAGGCACTCAGGTGAACCTTAGCACTACTTTCCATCATTAAACCAATGGGTAAGTGGAGCATACTATTCTAACTTTGGAAGATATTCTAAAGGCTTGTGGTATTGAGTTTAAAGGAAGTTGGGTTGATCATTTGCCTCTTATAGAGTTCTTTTACAACAATAGTTATGATTCTTGCATTCAACTGGCTCCTTTTGAGGGTCTTCATGATAGGAGGTGAAGGTATTCTATTGGGTGGTTTGAGGTAGGTGAGACTAGGTTTTTTTGTCCTGACATGGTTCACCAAGCCATGAAAAGGGTATAAAAGATTAGAGAAAGACTTAACACTGCTCATACTCGCCAAAAGTATTATATGGATGTGAGGCGGAGTGATTTGGAATTTGAAGTAAGTAATTGGGTATTCTTGAAGGTGTTTCTTATGAAGAAGTCTTGAGGTTTGGGAAGAAGGGGAAGCTCAGTCCTCGTTATGTTGTCCTATATCAAATTATGAGGAGAGTAGGGAATATCATGTATATGTTAGATTTGCCTACAAGTTTAGATTCGATTCATCATATTTTTCATGTGTCCATGCTTAAAAAGTGTGTGGCTAAACCTTCCTTTATAGTGCATATTAGGGATGCAGGTGTTAAAGATTCTTAGTCTTATAAGGAAAACCCAATTGGGATATTGGATACGCATGTTCATAGATTAAGGACAAATGATATATCTTTGGTAAAAGTCCTATAGAGAACCAAAAGGTGGAAGATGCTACATAGGAAGCTGAGGAAAATTTGAAGGCCAAATAGCCATTCTTGTTCCACATCTTGGGTGCAAGTGCTTAAGGTATAAGTTTTGTTTTCCTCTTGTCACTTTCGTGTTTGTCATTTGATTATGGTTTATTCTTGTTATTCTCATGATAAAAGTGTCCCAAATCATCATTCGGGGACACTTTTATGTAATGTTAGTTTTTTACATTAAATGTGTTCAGGGATGTTTAAAGGCTATTTTGGGCAAGTTTTGGATTTTTTAAAAGGGGTTCGAGGTCATTTTGGGACCTTGAGGCAGTAATCTTCTTCAATAAGGTCGTGTAACGAAGGTTAACCTCTACGATATAGGTGTGGTATGGAGGATAACCTCCTTGATAATGGCGTGCAACACCATTGTTTCACATTAATCTATTTTTGTTTTTTTATATGGGGTAAGGAGCTTTTAGTCTTTTTAACCCGTGTATAACCTTTAAACATAAAATACCCTTTTTTCTATTAGTTTCATGAAACAAAGACCATTTTCTTCCGCTTCAACACTTAAACCATGAAACTTCAAGGGTTTCACAAGGGATTCTCCATTCAAGTTCTAAACTCTTAATTGTTTTCAACTCCTTGTATATTTCAGGCACGTTTCTCTTTTTCTAACCTTAATTTTATAGTGTGGCATTAATTGAATGTTTTTTCATGTGATTAATTGTGGGTTTTGAAGTTGGGCTGAGGCGTTTTATTTGTTACTAATTGAATTATTTGTCCCATGTTCTAAATTGATTATTCATGCTTTAAATCTATGCTTTTGGGACTGACTTAGTGCATGGTATAACTGGTTGGAATGAGGAAATGAGTTTCCCCAAGTTGATGGAATTTTGGCTTGATATTTGCATTAACCTCAACCCACCTTGTAATCTTGATTTTGAATATGGAAAAAATGTATGGTTTATCTTGTTTCTGATCTAAAAGCATTGCATTAAAGGATAAATTAATGAAAATGGTGTTGGATAGCCTTGGTGGCCTTGGTTTTGGATTTTAAATGGAAATTGGGAGTGCAATTTTTTTATGTGGACTGGTTTGACATAAATATATTAGCTTGCAAGCAAATTGGTATGGCGATACCAAGTGGTAAATTCCTAAATGAATGACTCCTGGGTTACTGATTGGTTTTATGGGCTAATTGTTTTAATTTGGGTTTAAAGAGAATTGTGTAGCTCACCGTAAAGGTGAAAGTCCTAAGGGGACGAACACTGGAAACCACTTTTGCAGGTGTTGATGGTATATATGACCATTTGCTTGGTGCATAATTGATGTATATATGTATTTTAGGACGACTATTTTCTTGGTATCTTTTTTTCCCACTATTTTTTCTCAATATGTGTGGTTAACGCGCACTGAGGTTCTTTCATCATAGGGAGAAGGACCATATAGCCCATGGTTTATGACTGCATTTTTGTAATTGCATTATTTTATCCTTATTTCTTGAGTTACATGCAAAAGCTTATCCCACTGACCGTCCCTGGACACTACATCATTTTATGATGTAGGGTTAAAAGGGGTTTTTGTTACTCTTGTGCAGTGTTAAGTGGTTCAGAAAGTCTGTGGAGTTGCTCTAAAGTGGTGAGCCTCTCTCCTTCAAATGGCCATGTTATTTCATTAGTCTTTTTTAATTGTCATTGTACTTTTGGATTATTTTTTGTTATAGTCGGGGGAATGTACCAACTTAGAAGTTATTCTGGTTCTAGAGGTTTCTTAGAAAAGTGCGGTTGGTCCTAGTTTTGCCTTATTTGTAAGATTATTATAATGTTGAGGTTAGGCTAAGGGGGTGGTCTTCAGTCCAGGGTAGGATTGAGATACCTTTCACTACTGGTCCCTGGTTTGGGTCGTGACATATAGCCGCCGCTGATTTTACAATCGTACTGCTTAGTCTTTATAGATAGGGTGAGCTCTCGAAGTTGGCATTGTCCTTTTCTCCTTCTTCTTATTTTTGTCAGTCTTTCATTATTAGATATTGATGTAATATTATCTATTACAATGATCACATTCTTTTTTTTAGTGGCTCTTGTCTGAAATTACAAAGTGGGATATTGTTTCTACCTTAGCTACCATTTGTATTATTATTACCTAATTTATTGTTGTAAGCCTTTATTTGAAAATTTCTAATGTTTATGCCATTTTCCACAAAATTAGCCCATTGCACATAACTCCGATCAATAGTTTGGCTTACCAACTGGTTGGATAAAGTAGGTGCCAGCATGACTCAAAAACATGTCGTGACATATGTTCTACCTTGTAAAGACATCCCTAAACCATTTCCTTATTTAAGACTATTCTTTAACATTTCATTCACCACTATGACATTCGTAAGTGCAATTGTGGTCCAAGGATAAGATTCCCCTCACGGGTATCCTCAACAACCACTATCCCAAATGATTTATCCCCTCAAGGATATGCTCAACAACCACTACCTCAAAAATTTTATAAGTTGATGCTCCATATACATTGCTTGCCTCTGTGAAGCAAATAAAAGATTACTTGTAAATATACAACTCCCCTTCAGCATAAACTACTATTTCTTAAATGTCATGTTCAAACTTAATCATTCGATACTATGTAAATGGGACTTCCCCAGCTCTATGAACCCATGACCTTCTTAATAATAGATTATAGGAAGCCTCAATGTTGAAGACTGGGAAGTCTATGGTAAAATCATTTCACAGCCCTATTTACAAATCATGATGGCACCTAATTTATCCCTCCAATAAGTATGCTCAACCGTAGACCGTAGCTATAAGCAATGGTCTAAATTGGTAGAAAAAGACTTGAAGCTGAAAATTTGCAAGTAGTGAGTACAACCAATAAATCAAGTAATAATAATAGTCTGAAGATAGATAAGATAAAAATAACATCCCACAATCTTGTAGTGTCAGTACAAGAGCCACTAGAATAAAAGGAACATAATTTCTATAATAGTAGATATACATTAGTCTCGAATAATAAAAGACTAAGCAAAGATAAAAGAAGAAGAAAAAGGAAACTCTAATTAGAGGTGTAAAAGTGTAGTATGAGTACCAAAGCCATGGGTACTTAGTAGGCATCATCGGCAAATTGAGCTAAAACATAATATAAGTATAATAAGAATTCAAGATAAATAAGCTAAGTAGAGGTAAGAGAGAAAGCCTTGAAGGATGTTCTATGTACTTTAAACAAATAAATAAATTGGAAAAATAATGCATAGGAACACATAACTATCACTACAAAACATGCCCCCATAAGGCTGTAATTGCCAAAAAGTAAATACCTAATGCGGCCCCTCATAAGCCCAAGGGTGCAATAAAAGAGAAGAAGTAATCAGAGTTATACTAATTAATTACATCTCAAGTCATAATCATTAATCCATCCATGACATAGGCATATTGTAAATAACCTCCACATTTTGGACTTGAACCTAAACTCAGTATCATAATCATCATTTGTCATATTTGAAACAAAACTCAATATCATCAATGACCTGATATGAATCAAAACAAAAAATCATAAAATCACCGGACTTGAATAGAAACAAGCGTCCACTCCCAAGTACCAATCTTTCATAAGTATCATGTAACCGACTAAATAAAGCTCCTAAACATACAATTTAAAGTCTAAAATATGCCTATAAATTCTATAAAGAAATAATATTAGTCTTGGCCTAAGGTGGACTAAAGGGTCCACTTCTAATACTTGAAAATATATTCTAAAAAAAATTCTACCCCAGACTAAGCTAAGGTATCTAAAATTCTACTAGATATTACGTGAGCCACATTTAGGCCAATGATAGCAATCCTACCTATAGAATGAGTAACTAAGTCGATTACGCCTAGTTTATAGTTCCTTTATACTCTAAGTAATTCAAATTCTGCTAAATATGCCTCCAAGTCCTAAGTTTCAACCTCTATCGACCACATTATCATAAATATATTATGATTAATGCCAGTCTAAAAGAAAGTTAAACCTAGCCTAGATGGACGCTAAAGAAAGATAAAGAAATTAGTGAGATTGGTGAATTTCCCTTTTGAGTAGCTTCGGCATAGTGTCACACAATCAAAATAATAATCCACATATCAATACAAGAATGGTGATACCCATATTGCATTGTTATGTGTTACGTGAAAATTTACATAAAAATCTCATGTGGGTCCCGTTTGTGAAATCACACTTTCAAAACTGTTAACGCATCCCTCTATACTCAAGGAATATTTATTCTCAAAAATGTGTAAATTTTGAGCTCAAATAGAGAAAAAATCCACAAATGAATATACTAAGGACTTTGGGAAATAACTAATAATCTAACAATGAAATTAATAGAAACTTACTAAGAATTGAGAATAAACGAGTAAACAGAGATCAGGAACACCCCAAAATTTTATATTAATGTTTATCCTAAGTTTTTGCAAGTTCTAGGGTTTCTCACTCTTTATTTTGTGAAAAGTGGATGAAAATTGAACTAATTGGGGCATTTAATCGCTCCCAGGTGCTGCTAAAGAACCCATGTACCAGTAAAATGACACCTATTTTTATTTGCATGCCACTGAAGTAGACAAGTCAGCACCAAAGCGGCTTGCGCTTTAGCAGTCAGCTTGCCACTGAAGCGGCTCATTGAGGCAGGCTAGACTTCTAATGTATCCTCCACTAAAGCGCCCAAATGCCACTTTAGCGGATGCACCAGCTGAAGTCTTTGAATTTATCCAAGTCTCCTCTAACCCCTCAAGATTTTTAAGAATCATGTATACACAAATAATCTATTCTACCCTATTAAATTCCATGTTCTGAATTCAATGACATAGTTAAATTTTTAATTTGGGGTCATTTCAACAAAAATTGGGTCCATACCCAAATGCCATTATTCTTAATTTTTTGATCAATAGCTCAAAATGAGTATGAAAGCCTTAGGACCTAAATCAAAGGTTCCCCTAGCTTAAGATCAACAGTTTGGAGCTGATAGAACTTCTAGAATTGGTATACAAGACTGTCTGGCTAATTTTTTTATATGGTAGTCAATATTTACCTACAACGACATCAAAAAAGGAAATTGACTTTAAAAACCAAACAAACTACTCAGTGATTGAATCGTCAGCTCCAACAAGTCATAAATGACTTGGGCAGCTATTGGAAATCTCTAAATAGAAAAATTAAGAAAAAATGTTGAAAATAACTAGGAGGTTATTAAAATATCCACTACTAAAAGAACTTTTATCTACGAAAGTAAAGGGTTAGGGTGTACCTGAAGGCTCTAATAGGTAAGGTATTGAGTCTACATATTACTCTCGATCCCTGCGTAGACTCTTCTACTTGGAAGTGTCTCCACTAAACTTAACCGCTTGAATCTCTCTAGAAAGCCACCGCCTGACATCCATGGCTAACACAAACACCAGTTGTTTTACAAAAGTCAATCTCTCATCCAACTAAGATGCATCAAGAATATACTACCAAAACATAGAAACATGAAAGAATGAATGGACAATAGAAAAATGTTAGTGCAAGGCTAACTCATAAGAAAGCTTATCTAAGGCTGATCTTATCTTTCCTCCCAAACCTCATTACACTCGATATGAGCAATACTTGAAGAAATACCCTATCACCAACTTTAAATTTCAAGGCATAAAGTATACGATATGCTTAAGAATTTTTCTTTCTCTGAGTTGCCCTCAACCTATCCTGAATCACTAAAACCCTATCTAATGACTTATGAAGCAAGTCGATACCATAGGGTCTAATCTCAAATGTCATAACCATCCAATTGGAAAACAAAAATTCCCACAATATAATGCCACAAATGGTCCCATCTTAATACTCGAATGGTAGCTATTATTATATAGGAGCTCTACCAAAGCTAATTGTTGCTCCAACTGACCACTGAATTCCATAACATATGCTCGGAGTAATTCTCAAGAACCTAAATAGTCTGCTCTGACTACCCGTTAGTGTGAGCATTGAACATTATGCTAAGATCTAGGTGAGTACTCAATTCCTTATGAAAATCTCTCCAAGAGCTAGAAGAAAACATTGAGCCCCATTCTAAAATGATAGATATAGGCACTCCATGAGAATGAACTATCTATTGTACATTGATACGGGCTAACCTCTTAATGCTCAAGGATTTTTGAATAGAATGAAATATGTTGATTTAGTGAACTGAACTACAATGACCCATATTGCTTCGAAACTGCAGAAAGTGCGAGGCAATCCACTAACAAAGTCCATAGAGATCTGCTCCCACTTGCACTCGGTAATGAACTATCTATAAATCAAGACACCATGTCTCTAATGCAAATTCTTACACTTAGAGAATTTGGAAAAAAGCCTATGATCTCTCAAGGTAGAACTCATATTTAGAGAATTTAGGGAAAAAGACTATGATCTCTTAAAGTCTGGAGCACAATCCTCAAATACTCTATATGCTCCTAACTACTCTTTGGAAACATAAGGATTTTGTTGATGAACTAAATCATGCTAGAATCTAAATAAGTTCGGAACATGTGGTTTATCAAAATCATAAATATTGGTGGGGCATTGGACAACCCAAAAGATATCTCCAAGAACTTATAATATCCATAACGAGTCCTGAAGGTTGTCTTCGGAATGTCCTCAAACTAAATCATCAACTGATAGTAACCATACCTTAAATTAATCTACAGAACATTGTTGCTCCCAAAAGCTGGTCATATAGATCATTAATGCTAGGCATATAATACTTATTCTCTATCGTCACCTAATTAAGTTGTCTATAGTCAATACACATATGCAAGGAAAAATCTTTCTTATTCTTGAACAAGAAAGGAGAACCCCAAGAAGACATACTCAATCTAATGAAATCCTTACCCAGAAGATCCTAAAGATAAAAATTTAGCTTCTTAAGCTAAAAAAGAGTCATAAAGCATAGAGACATAGAAATAGGTTCGATGATCGGATCAAGATCAATAATAAACTCAATATTGCAATTAGGAAGTAGACTACATATATTAGTCAGGAAAACAAAAGGAAACTCACAGACTAGAGAAAAAGATTTAAGGAGGGACACTCCACACTAACGTCCAAAATATAAGCTATGTAAGACTTACAACCCCTAAAAATAAGTCTCTTAGCATGAAAATAAGAAATAACCCTCGTTGGCTCGGGGCTAATAGGTTACTTCCTTAAAATTGAGGGGTATGCCAAGCATAACTAAGGTAACAGTCTTGGAAAAAATAACCTAAGATTTCATGATAGGTGATAACAAACCAAGCCTAGAATGACATAAAAATCAATTATATCTAACACAATAAGATTAATATATGTATCAAACACTCGAACAATCATAATACATAATCTATAAACCCAATCCACTATTAAAGAATCATCCATATGAGCAGATACACATAATGCACAAATAATAAATCCCAAGATAACTCTAATCATAGGGCATAAAAAGAAGATACATAAGAATATGTCGATCCAAAATCAAATAAAACTAAATTTGGATTATGGCACACTAAAATTATACCTACAATTATAGCATTCAAAGAATCTACCTTGAGTTTAGCAAACACAACATACAACAAACCATGTCTTCCTCGTGTCTGTGCTCCTAACTAATCTCCTGTCCTACCTGTCTGAGGACCTCAATGACAATCCTAGCACCACCTCACAGAACAAGGATATTACCTCTAGCTGGTGGAGGTACTGCCTTAATTGGTAGAGTACTCTGAGCTAATGGAACTATATCTCCAGGACTGTGGCACTTTATCGAATAATGGCTAAAGGCCCCACAGGTATTACATACCCCTAGAATTGCAATAAAACAAAAATATCAAGCTAACTCAGAATAAGAACCACTACTAGAATAACCATAAGATGAACCTCTCAGAGGTTGTCCAATACTCTGGCCAGAATAATTACTATAACTAGGCAATCCTCCATCGGTAATTGAAAGCACGATATGAATTAACCTACTAGACTGACATTGATGCTGATAAGGCTAATGTAGAGAGTACCAATCGTAAGAACCACTACCTCTGAATCATGATCAACTATAGTTGCCATAAAAAGAACCCTGATATCATGACCTATTATTGTTTTCCTATTAGGCCTTATGATGCATATCCTCCATAACTTGAGCATGATTAGATACCTTAACAAAAGACCTATCATCCATAACTAAATTCAAATAGGCATGCATAGAGGGATTGTCAATCCAAAAACAAAATATCAAACACACTCATACTCGACTGATATGATAAATGCAGCATGCATAGATAATTCATAAAACATAGCCTCTTACTTCAAAACATACATGGATCACTACTTCAACCTTATGAACTGTTCATTAAACTAATATCTAAGACTATAATACATATACTTCTCTAAGAAAACCTCAAAAAATTGGGTATATGTCAAAGAGAAAGGCTAGCGAGGGAGGTCTAGCTAGTCTGGATTAAAGATGACCTCTCCATCAATATCAAGTTGCCAAATTCCAAAATTAATATTAGTGTATACTAGAATTCTCACCTATACCTAAATTATGGAGACTATCCTTGCAAGCAACTAAGAACTTATAAGCATTCTTGCTCGGTGAACCAAAAAGCCTAGGCAGAGCCAATCTTAAGAATTTACTCAATATATTCTACTCCTCCAAATACATAATAGGATGAGAAACCCTCGACTGATCAACTATGAGCTAAGAAACCACCAATTCAGGGTGGACCTCAACTCTAAAAGTTGCAGTTATAAGCTGCACCCTAACCTCAAGACCACTCTGATTCATAGATTATGCACCATCAAATGGTAAACTACCAACTAATCTAAAAAGTTAACTAAAGCATCCCTGAACAATGAAGAAGAAATAAATCTTAGTAGATATTGGGCTGGTCCCTAGCCCAGCACTAGCTAGGGTGGAGGAAATGTTGACTTAGGGAAACGAACAGGATCTGGTGAAGGCTCTCTACCCTGGTATCTATCTGGGGATACAACTTTCACATATCCTTAACATCTTAATCATCAAAAGAATACAACAGGATCCCTAGTTATGTACTCAATGTCCTCATCTTGTGTAGTGGTAATGCACGTCCTAGCTATCTGTGAAACCAAATATGACAAAAATAAGTTAAAGAAGTGAAGATCTCTTAAGAATGTCCTATATCGTTGTAAAGATAATAAACAACCATCATCACTCTAATCTCCAAGACTCTACATGATGGTTACTCTTATTCAAACAATATAGGTGAGCCTATTACTCTTATACGAATATGTCACAACCCAATTTTTGAGTCATGCTAGCACCTACGTTATCTTACTTATAGGTAGCCAAAACATAGTTAGAAGCTATAAACAATGGGCTAATTTGGAGAAAAATGACATAAATGCCATAAATTTGCAAGTAAAGACTTACAACAATAAATTAGGTAATAATAATAATAATAATAATACGAATGATAGATAATGATCCAATAATTTAGTAGTATCTATACAAGAACAATAACAAAAAAAATAAGTACTATAATATTCAAATCTACATCAATCTTGAATAATGAAAGACTAAGCAAAAGTATAAGAAGGATCACAGGTAAACTCCAGCTCTAAGAGCTCACCCTATCTTTGAAGTCTAAGCAACATGATCGTAAAGACAGCAACGACAACTAATACTCATATTTGAACCAAATAGATACAAAAGTGTAGTATGTGTACTAAAACTACGGGTGCTCAATAGGTATCATTGAGTGATTGAGCTAAATTATAATATAGGTATAATAAGAATTTAAGATTTATAAGCTAAATTAGGGTAAAAGGGCAAACCTAGAACAATTCTTCGTGTACTATAAATGAATAAATTAATAAACTAGAATAATATGTATTGGAAAACATATACTATCACTACAAAAATGGTCCCCATTAGCCAGTAAGTGGAGAAAAAGCAAATAATTCAATACAGGCCCTAAATAAGCCTGGTGGGTACAATAAAAGAGAAGTAGTCAGATTTATTTTAATTAATTTTATCTCAAGCCATAACTATGAATCCATCCATTCCATAAACATATCATAAATAACCTGCCAATGCTAAACTCAAATTGAAACTTAATATCATCATCATTATTAGCAAGACTTGAACCAAAACTATATATTACGAACCACCAGACTTGAATCGAGTCTCCAAATCATAAAATGGTATAACTTGAAAAGGAATTAGCATCCTCTCCCAAGTATCAATATAGCATAATTATCATGTAACCAACCTATTCAAGATCCTAAATATACAATTTAAAGGGTAAATATGCCTATAAAGTCTGCAAGAACCTAATAATACTCACGGCCTAAGGTGGGTCGGCCCACTTTAAACCCCTAAAAATTCATTCTAAGGAAAGTTCTACCTCTCTCTAAAAATTCTAGCCTAGTCTAAGTTAAGGTATCTAAAATCCCTACTAGATATTAAGTGAGTCACATTTAGGACCTAAGATATAAATCTACCTAGAGCATGAGTAATTAAGTCGATTATGCCAAGTTTACCATTTCTTAAGAGGCTAAATAATTAAAATTCCACTAAATCTGCCTCCAATTCCTATGTTTTAACCCGTATGTAGCACATTATCATTACTATACTACTATTAGGGCCCGTTTTGGAATACTGTTAGAAAACTGCTTATTTGATAAGCACTTTTATAAAATAGCTATTCTAAAGAGTTGTTTTAAAAAAAAAACAATTTATTTTTGGTAAATTTATTAGAAAAGTGATTTTGATAAAGAGATTGTGTTCGGATAATTATTTTCACGAAGTGTTTTTGACTGACAAATGACCAAAAAGGACATGTATCAATAGACTTTTACTACTAAAATAATTTTGTAGAAAAAAGTTATTTTAATTATCTGTTATAGTATGTTTAATTAAAATTTTATTTTCATTTAATTAAAATTACTTACTATAAAATTTTTAATCAATATTTAAATAGATAGATACGTTACAAAAATTTATATAACTAAAAGTTACTTCAAAATTGAATATTACCTAAAAAGATCAAACAAGAATGAATTTAAAAATTATTTCGTAAATTAAATAGATAAATATTAAAAAAATTCACCACATGATAAAAAATATATCACTTTTCCTAATTTTATTTAAAATTAAATATTCAAAAAAATATTTATAAGTGTTTCCAAAATACCATTTGATCTTGCAATGTGATTTATCTGACATTTATTATCATAATAATAAAAATAAAGAGTTATATATTCATTTACCATCTTTATCAATAATATTTTTAATTTTAATTAAAGAAAATGAAATAAAGAATTATGACGTAAATATAAAGTATAAAATTTTAAAATCCAACTTATAAGATATGTTAATTAATTAGTAACATATGTATGTATGTGTGTGTATATATATATAAGTGATAGGAATATTACCGTCATAAAAATATAGTTTTCTACTTCTTCTTCTGCTCTTTTTGAAAAGCAAAGACATATTTTTTTAGAAAAAAGCAATGCCAAACAGATTACTAATCTGAATCTAAAGGAAAGGTAAATCTAGACACCGAAGAAATCTGCTAAGTCGGTGATTTTCTCTTCCGAGAAGTTTATGCATGGTTCCATGTTATCAAAACATTAATCTACTCATGAATATGATAACAATGTTACACATATTGCATTGTTATGCTTTGGGTCCAAAATTACTCAAAAATTCGATAAGGTCCAGCTTCCAAAATCACACTTTTAAAATCGCCAATGAGTCTCTGTATGCTAAAGGAATATTCACCTTTAAGAATGGGTAAATTTCAGGCTCAAATGGTACTAAAATTAATTTCCCAATATTCAAGTGATTTTGGAAAATAAGAGAATTTAACTATGAAATTAATGAAAACTTACAATTATTCAGAAAAAAATAAGTAATCCAAGCTCATGAACAATCCCAAACCTCTTATTAATGTTTCTCTCACATTTTTATAGGTTCTACGGTTTCTTCCTCTATAACTTGTGTTAAAAAGGGGGAAATCAGACTAATTGGGGCATTTAATGGATCCCAGGTGCAACCAAAGCCGGCATTGGGCCAGTTTGGCAGTCACTTCTAAAGCGCCCACGTGCCACTAAATGGGTACATGTTAATACCTTGCATGTCTCTAAAGAAGACAAGTTAATGATAAAGTGCCTTATGCTTTAGTATTTAGCTTAATACTAAATAGGATTGCTGGGGTGGAACAAGCCACTAAAGATATCTCTGCTAAAGTTCCCAAAGGGCCGCTTTATCGGATATACCAATTGATGATGTGGAAGTTTTCCAAGTCTTTGTCAACCCATTGGGATTCGTTAGGAATCCCGTATGCACAAATGAACTATGCTACCCTTCTAAATTTGACATTTTGAACTCATGTGTTGTGACTATACGAGAGTTTGATACATAGGTTAATCATATTTTTTCAGACATGATGGAGTTTTATATAATTTTGGGCTTGGACTGGTCATTCCACTATTATGCGGTCTTGGATTGCTTTGCTCAGACTGTTACCTTAGCCATGCTTGGCATACCTCTGATTGTGTGGCAGAGAGCTATTAGTCATAAGCCAGTGGGGATTATTTCTTATATTTGGCTTTGAGACTTATTTTGAGTGGTTGCGAGTCTTATCTCACATATATTCTTGATTTTAGTGTGGAGAGTCCGTTGCTTGACTCTATTTTTACGAGTTTTGTTATGTTTTCCCTACTGATCTACCTAGTCTTCCTCCTGAGCATGGTATTGAGTTTATTATATACATTAAGCAAAACACTCAACCTATTTTTATGGAACTTTATGGTATGCCTCCATTGATCCTAAGGACTGAATTCTCAATTTTAGGATCTTCTGGGTAAGGGTTTAATTATATAGAGTATGTCTCCTGATGGTGCTCATGTCTAGTTTGTGATGAAGAAGGATGATTTCTATAATATGTGTGTTGATACATATAGTTTAATAAGGTGATGGTGAACAACCAGTATCCTATGCCTCTTATTAATGTTTTATTTGACTAGCTTCAAGGAGCAGCGGTGTTCACCAAGATTGACTTGATATCCAATTACCATCAGTTGAGGGTTCGGGCTTATGATATCCCAAAGACATCTTGTAGGACCTATTATGGCCATTATAAGTTCCTAGTGATGTCTTTTGGGTTGACAAATGCCCCAGTCATGTTCATTAATTTGATGAACCATGTGTTTAGGATTTATTTGGATTACTTTGTGATTGTGTTCTATGACAACATCTTTTTTGTATTCAATTAGAAAAGAGAAGCATATGCAACATTTGAGGATTGTGCTCCAGACTTTGAGAGATCATAGGCATTTATCCAAATTCTCTATGTGTAATTTCTAGCTTAAGTCGGTGACATTCCTTGGACATGTGGTATCTAAGGATAGTATTATGGTATTTCCAAAAAATATTGGGGCTTTTTATTATTGGGAAAGGCGTATATCTCCATCTAAGGTTTGCAACTTTATTAGTTTGGCTTGTTACTATAGATGATTCATTAAAGGCTTTACTACTATTGAGCACTAAAGACCCGATTGACTCAAAAGAAGGTTCATTTTGTATGGTCTAAGATGTGTGAGTCAGGAATTAGGAAACTCAATGGATTTATCACTTTATCTCCTATGTTGTCTTTTCTTATTTAGGGTGATAGATTCACCTTATATTATGAGTTTTCTGATGTTGGTTTGTGTTGTATGTTGATGCAACAGGGTGAAGTTATTGCTTATTCTTTATGGCAGCTAAAGGTGCACGAGCATAACAACTTCACTCATTATTTGAGTTGGTGGTAGTAGTTTTTACACTTAAGATTTAGAGATATTTCCTTTATGGCATCCATTGTGATGTTTTCACAGATCATCATAGTCTTCGGCATCTTATTACCTAGAAAGATCTTAAATCTAGAAAGCATAGATGGATCAAGTTGTTAAAGGATTATGATGTCTCTATTTTGTATCATATGGGCAAGGAAAACATGGTAGTGAATGCCTTAAAGATGGAAGGTGGTGATTATGGGTAACTTAGCTTTTATGTTAGTTTCTTAGAGGTTGTTGGTGTGGGACATTGAACCCTTAGCCAAATTGATTATACCACTTGATATTTCAAACCCCAAGAGAATTTTTGATAGTGTTAAAGAGATGCCGACCCTATCTGAGAAGACTTATAGTTATCAGTTTGAGGCTATGAGACTTTCCATTATTCGTGAAAAGATATTGAGTGGTAAGCCCAAGAAGGAAACCATAGATTGTAGGGGTGTTTCGAGATTTGACGGTCGCTTTTATATTTTGAGAGTTGGAGACTTAATTTAGTCAATTTTCATGAGGTTCAAACCTCCAAATATTTTATTAACCTGGGTATAGCTTGAATATATAGATATTTGAGGAACAATTATTAGTTGAGTGGTATAAAGAGAGGTATGGAGGACATTATAGCTTGTTGCATAAGTTGTCTGTAGGTGAAGGCCAAGAATCAGAGACATAGCGACTTAATTCAGAGATTTCCCATTCTCGACTAAAAGTGGGAGTCGATCACCACGGACTTAGTTAGTGGGTTGCCTCAAACCTTCCGTTATTTTAATTGTATTTGGGTCATTGTGGATTTATTGACCAAATAAGTATATTTCATTCCTATTCAGAAGACCTTCAGTGCGGAGAGATTAGCTCGTATCTATGTTCGTCAAATATTCTATTTACATGATGTGCCAATATCAATCATTTTAGACTGGAGTTTTATGTTTACTTCTAACTTTTTGAGAGATTTTCAAGAGTAGTTGGGTACTCAGATACATGTTAGCACAAATTTTCACCCTCTGATCAATTAGCAGTTGGAGTAGATTATTTAGGTTCTCAAGGATATGCTCTGATCCCGTATTATAGATTTTGGAGGTTAGAGAGAGCAATACCTAGCTTTGGAAGAGTTTGTGTAGAGTAATATCTATTATTTGAGTATTGAGACAGCACCCTTCCCCACTTTGTATGGCAAGTGTTGTCGTTCTCTGATTTGATAGTTGAGAACTTTGAGATTAGACCCCGTGGTGCTGACTTGCTTCAAGAGTCATTAGATAGAGTCAGCATGATTCAGGATAGGTTGAGGGAATCTTAGAGTAGTCAAAAAACTTATGCAGATCGTAGAATTTATGCCTTGAATTTTGGAGTTAAAGATCAAGTATTCCTTCGAGTATTTCCAATAAAGTTTATGATCAAGTTTGGAAGGAAAGTAAAGCTCAGTAAAGGTATATTTGACCCTTCAAGATCCTTCACACAGTTTCTGAAGTCGCATATGAGTTAGCCTTACCCTAAGATTTCTCTATTTTCAATCTAGTTTACCATGTTTCCTTATTGTGGTGCTCTATTCATGATGCATATCATGTACTTAGGTGGGACTCGGTTCAGTTGGATTAGCGGTGGACCTTCATTAAGTAGTGTGTGTTCATATTAGACAAGGACATCAGACGGTTACGCACTAGAGAGCTTCTAGTAGTTAAGGTTCGGTGGAGACACCACCTAGCGGAGAAGTCTACTTTCAAGATCATGAACAAGATATATGTCTGTATCCTCACTTGTTTGAGGCTTCAAGTACATCCTAACCCATTACTTTTGCAAATGAAAGTTCTTTTATTAGTGGATATTATAATGACCCTCTAGGTCATTTTTTACATCTTCTCTCATTTTCACCATTTAGAGATTTCCTATAGCTTCCCTAGTCATTTATGACATACTAGAGCAGATAGTTTAGTTACCAATTAGTTCATTTGTTTATGAGCCAATTCCCTATTTTGAAGCAATCACCAGTTAAAATTGGCAATTGGGCAAAATCTTCAGCCAAATGACATCGTATGACAATTTTGATAGTGCCATTAATTTTTAAATGTCAATTTTAGACTAGGTGGACCTTCAGTTTGGGTCCCAAGGATTTTAGACCCATTTTGGGATATTGGCTAGAAATTAAAAAAGTGGAACTTAGGTGTGGGATTCAGTTTGTATCGGAATAACTTTATATGGAAATTTTAAATACACTATTAAGTCCAAAATATCAAGTAAGATAGGGTAGCATAGTTCATTTGTGTATATGAATTAATCCCTAGGGGTCGGTGGAGGGTTAAAAAAATACCAATCTCCAGTTGGTGCACTCGCTTAAGCGCCCTTTGGGTCGCTTAAGCGAAGGTCCACTAAAGAAACCAACCTTTCACTTAAGTGACCAGGATTACCATCTAAGGTCCTTTAAAGGATAGCCCTCATATCGAATGAGAATACTACTTAAGTATAAAGAAGACCGCTTAAGCATTAGGCAAGTAGACTGCGGGTACCCCTAGAGCGACACTTGGTCGCAAAAGCGGTGACCGCTTAAGCGGCCAAGAGGCCGCTTAAGTGGCACCTAATTAGCATTAAATACCTCTTTGCCAGATTTTTCTCATATTTTCACACAAGTTCAAGAGTATAAACCATATAAAGTGTGGAAACTTGGGACAAAACATTAGCAGGTGATATTGGGGTGTTTGTGAGCTCAAAGTACTCATTTTTTTATCTGAATTCTTTGTAAGATTTCATTAATTCCATGTTTAATTTCTCACAATTTCCCCAAAATCACTATAATATTGGTGGGTTTATTGTAGCTCTATTTGAGCTCATAATTTACCCATTGTTGAGGATAAATGTTCCGTAAGCATAGATAAACGTTTTTCAGTGTCAAATGTGTGATTCCGCAAGCGAACCCCATATGACATTTTTATGTAATTTTTGACCCAAAGAACAAATATACAATATGGGTACCATTGGTTTCATATTGTTGAGTAGAGTATGATATTGATAGTATGACATCTTGTGAATACTTCTTTGGTAGGGAAATCAATGACTTAACAGATTTCTTCAGGCTTTTCTTTAGGTCCAAGTAGGCTAGATTTACCTTCCTCATACATTGAGCTAATTCATAGTATATTTATTAAATTATACTAGATATGGGTTGGAAATTAGGTCCTATGATATAATTAGTATTTTTTCGAATATTTATCCTGTTATAAAATCATAAATTATGTGTAATTGGCTTAATCACTCATGTTTTAGGTAAAATTGGTATCTTAGGGCTAATAGTGTCTTACTTAGAATCTTGAAGTAAATTTTGATACCTTGGCCTAGTATGGGGTAGATTTTTCCCTAGAATGGATTCGGGAATTAGAAGTGGGCCCCTTCGACCCAGCTTATGCCAAGACTCTTGTTAGTTCCTAGTAGACATACTAGGTTTATTATATCCTTAAATTGTATATCTTAGACTTTGAAGAGACTAGATTCTTGATTCTTATGTTAGTTTGGTACTTGTGAGTTGGTGCTATCTATGGACTAAGTTCGACGATTTTTTGATTTTGAGTTTCACATCAAGTCGAGCAATTTATATTGAGTTTCAGTTCGAGTACGACAACCGATACCATGAGATCCAGTTCAAGTTCCACATTTGATTATGATATTTAGTTTTGGTTTGAGTCTGCCATTGAGAGGATGTTTATTGTCTGTTATTGTATAGATATATTCACATTTATTGCTTGAGATATAGTTAATTAATTAAATTTAATTTCTTACTTTCATTTGTCGTACCATCTGGGCTTATGGGAGCCCATGTTAGGTTATTTACTTTTTCGCACTTACAAGCTTATAAAACTTACTATCTTATAGGGGATAGTCTTATAGTATTAATTATGCTTTCTTTCATGTTATACCCATTTTGATTATTTATTAAAAGTTTTTGAGAATTATTATAGGTTTTCCCTTTTATCTTGACTTAGTTTGTTTATTATGCATTTTTATTGTACTTATATTATGGTTTAGTCGGTCGATGATGCCTACTGAATAGTTGTGGTTTTGGTACTCATACTACATTGTAGCCTTTTTAGTGTAGATCCTAGTACTAGTGGCTGCTGCTGACTTTATGATAGTGCTACTTAGAGTTCGGAGGCAAGGTGAACTCTTAGAGTTGTAGTTTTCCTTTTCTCCTTTATTATCTTTGCTTAGTCCTTAAAAATATTAGACTGTTGAACATATACTTTTACAGTACTTATGTTCCTTTATGCCAATGGTTCTTGTACCGTCAGTACTAGGTTGTGGGATGTTATTTCTATCTTATCTATCTTCAGACTATTATTATTAATTGAATTATCATTGTAAGCCTTTACTTGAAAATTTTCAGTTGTTATGCCTTTTTCTACAAATTTAGGTCATAGCTTATAGCTTTGGGCTATAGCTAAGCTTACCTATTGATGGGATAAAGTAGGTGCTATCATGACATGTAAATATGGTCATGACAAATTGAGAGACCACTTTTCTCTCTACTATAAGGAATCTTATTAATATATTTTTTTCCTTTCCTTAATTTAAATTATTCTAGGGTTGTATTTCAGATCTTTATTAAGTTTGTTTTTAAGTTTAACCCTCTTATTTTTAGTTTAAGTGAAATGCAATTTCCTTTGTTCAATTTTGAATATAACATTTACCTATTAATTTTCTATTGTATAATTCTTTCTATGCTGATTCTTATGATATGACATGCATGTGAAATTTTCAGCCCGATCTTAAAACTCAATCTAATTATGAAATAAGAAATGAAGAAGTTTAGTATGATGAAGATGAATTATTTTAGGAAATATGAAGGGATTTTGAACGGTTTAAGAATAAGTCAATGCATAGTGTGAATTAAACTGAGGCAATCAATCTAGTATATCATGAAAATATTAGGGAGACTAAGATAAGTGTACATACTCAACCATAAAAAAAGAAGTAAATAATTAAGGCCTTGCTCAAGTATAAGGATGTCTTTGTGTGGTCTTACAATGATATACCAAGTTTGAGTACTGATCTGGTAGTTCATAAGTTGCCAACCCATCCCACATTCCCTCCTGAAAAAAAAAGTTGGGAAGCTTCAAACTGATATAAGTATAGTGATTAAAGAGTAAATCATAAAGAAACTTGAGTTGAAAGTCATTCAAGTTTCTCAATATCCTACCTAGTTAGCAAATATTGTCCCTGTCCTAAAGAACGATGGAAAAGTTCAGATGTGTCTCGATTATCATCACCTAAATAATGCAAGTACAAAAGATGACTTTTTACTGCGCAACATCCATATTCTTCTAGACTATTGTGCCAAGCATAAACTTGCATATTTGGTGCATTATTACATGGGGTATAACTAGATCATTATAGATAATAAGGATGTCATATTATGGAGGACCTATTGTTATCGAGTCATGTTATTTAGACTAAAAAATGCAAGAACAACTTATATGAGGGCTATGACCACTACATTTCATGACATAATGCTTAAAGGGTTTGAATTTTATGTAGAAAATGTGATTATTATGTCAATAAACTAGTATGTCCATGTCAAAAATTTGAGGAACTTCTTTGAAAGTCTTTGTAGGTATAATATCAAACTTAGTCTAGAAAAATGTATGTTTGGAGTCCCATCTAGAAAGCTCGTGGTCATTATTGCCAGTCAGCATGGTATTGAGCTAGATTCTTCAATGTCAAAATCTATTCAAGCATTGACTCCTCCAAATAATAAAATCGAGGAGATAATCCTAATGAGAAGTCTAAATTATATTATTAGATTTCTTTCCCAACTCAAATCAACCTACAATCCCATTATTAAGTTGTTGAAAAAGAATGCTACAATTGATTAGAATGAATAATGCCAAGAGGCTTTTGGCAAAATCCAAAGGTACTTATCGAATCCACCTATGTTGGTTCCACCTGACCCGAGTAGTCCCTTGATATTGTATATGTATGTATTGGACAACTCTTTTGTTGTGTATTAGGTCAGCGTGATGTCATAGGCAAAAAGGAGCAGTCCATCTACTACAACAAGTAATTTATCACTTACGAGGCTAAGTATACTCTTCCCAAAAGGACATTTGTGTCGTGAAGTAGGTGGCACAAAATTTCAAACAGTACCTTTAATCCTACACCACTTACCTTATTATCCCCATAAATCCCTTAAAATATATTTTTTTACAAGCCTATACTGATAGGCAGAATTGGAAAATGACAGATATTTCTCATGGAGTTTGATATCATCTATGTAGCACATACTACAATAAAAGCCCTGGTATTGGCGGCTCATTTGGTTGAAAACATAATTGAAGAAGGATATGAGACATTAAACACCTATTTTACAAATAAAAGGGTATCATGTGTTGATGAAGTTATTTCTGATGATAACCATCTAGGTTCAAAGTTGTTATTTGATGGAGATGATGATATGAAAGGCGTTTTAATAAGAGCAATTCCTGTTTCTGATTGGAACAATATTATCCTATAACAACACAACATCAATTCAAGTGTACAAATAATATAGCAGAATACGGAGCTTGTATCTTGAGCTTATGACTTGATATTGACATGGGAATTAAGGAATTATTAGTGGTTAGGGACTCAAACTTGTTACTCCACTATATTCACAAAGACTGGGAAACTTGTGACTCGAAGATAGTATGATATCAAGATTGTTTGCTAGATCTTTAGCGTTGATTTGAACTAGTAAAGTACAGGCACATTCCGAAAGTTCGTAAAGAGATACCTGATGCTTTTGCAACCTTTTATTCAATGTTTCATCATACCAATAAGACTTATATTGACCCATTTCATATGCTTATTGTAATCCGGTTTAAAAATAACTCGATGGTGAACCTTGGCTACATTGTATCAAAATTATATACAATTTCGATAATATCCAATGCATGCTGATGGTAACCAAAAGAGAAATATTCAGCAAGGGTTTGGTTGATTTTCTAAAAAAGGGGAATCGTGTAGAAGAGAACTCCAAATATTGGACTTTTAAGGTGTGTAGATTCTAGAAAAAATTCCTTTGACAAAACCAAAATACATTCAAGAGTATATGGACCACATATTAATGGGTATGTCTTGTAAAGAAAATATGTTGGTTAGGTTATTATTGTCTTACCATGGATCTAGATTTCATTCAATTCATTTGTAAGTATCATGAATATCAAGTTCATGGGGACTTGATATATTCTTCTTACTGAGTTGCACACATTGTTTGTACCATAGCCTTTCATAGCTTAGGGAACAGATATGATTGGACCATTTAAACCAAAAGCATCAAATGGCCATTGGTTCATGTTGGTATCCATTGATTAACTTATAAAGTAAGTGGAAGTAGAATATTTCATGTCAAAGACTAAAAATATGTGGTGAATTTTACTCACTTCAATATTATTTGATGAAATGGTATCTCAAAGGTAATTATTACAGTCAATGTTGCAAATCTAACTCAATTCAAGAAGTATAACTAAAATTTAAGATTATGAATTGGAATTTCACTCCATATCATCAAAAGGCAAATGAGGTTGTAGAAACCGTCAACAAAAACCTATGAAGATACTTTGTAAGATGGTTCAAGGTTCGCAACAACGGATGATAAGTCGCCTTTCTGTTTATTTATTTTCTTACTACAGTTTTCACTTTAATAGGTGGAACACCCTACTCATTATGTATACATGATCGAAGCAGTCATTCTTGAATAAGTTGAGATTCTAGCTCTCTAAGTCATTTGAGAAACTAAGATTGATTATGATCAGGGGGTCAAGACCCGATTGTAGTAATTGAGCTTGATAGATGAGGAAAGATTGATGTCAGTATGTCATGGCCAAATATACAAGAAGAGAATGGCATGGACATATAAGAGAATGGTGTGTCACATGAATTTTTATGTTAGTAAGATATTATTAAAGCATCTCCTCCCACATCAGATTGAAGCTAAAGACAAGTTTTACCAAATTAGTAAGAGCATTTCATGGGGAAGAAAGTGTTACCCAATGGTGCATTATATTTAACTGATGTAAACAAAATGGAAGAATTGGCTTTTAATGCTGATGTTGTTTAGAGATATTATTTGTGATCTTCATTTACCATTACTGCTATTTGTGTGTTTTGGACTTGCACTTTTTAAAAGATTGATATTATGAATGCATTTTATTTTGCTAACCAAATATTATGTCATCCTTTGCTTATCCGTTTTGAGGTTTAGCTTTTTTTTCTATCATACCTCTCTTTTCGAATCAAAATAAATTTAGAAAGTAATAAAAACCCAAAACAAGAAATGAAAAAAAAAACTTAGCAAGAGAATGATTTACTTGAACTATATTTGACCTAATTCTTTCTATGACATAAAATGTAGACAACCCTACTTTGGGGTTTAGTCTAACCAACTAAAAAATATAAGCTACCCAACTTAAAGAAACTAGGGTAGAAGTTCTTTTTTACAAGAGTCGATTCTAGAAGTTTTAAGTATTACCCTATCTTAAATGTCTTTCAAGACTCATGTCGCCCTTTCTTTCTAACCCTATCCAAAAGCCATGCTACAACCATATAAAGACATTAAGATTAATCTTTGAGAATGTTGAGGCTAAGCATGTTATGGTTATATGATGTTTAAAAATTCGGACCCTTCTTGTCTTCATTAGTATAGAGGAAATATGAAAGATATAAAAATGAGAGATTTTATTGATGAACACCCTCACAGGCAACATAAGGTGATGGTGAGCCGAGGCAATTAAAAAAAAAGTAAGGTGATAGTGAATTGAGAAAACAATAATAAATTTTTATCAGTGAAAATCCTCAAGGGCACAATAAGGCGGTGGTGAGTTGAGTGAAAATGAAAATGATAGAGGTTCCCGAGCAAAAACTCTTTGGGGAGGTAGTAGCCGAATGAGGTTTCTAATCCAGAGGCAACAAGTTCAAGAGAAAAGCTTAGTTTAAAATTCAATAAGATAGAAAATGTTGATAAATGGTTTGGATGGGAAGATCATGTTGCTTATTCTAAAATGCACGCATAATCATTGGAGTAGGCTACCAAAGTCATCTAACTTTTCTTTCTTCCTTGTTTGGAAAGTGGGATGTCTACTGTCATTTCTTTTCTTCCTATATTACTATTTTTATTTTCATGTCTTTGCTGTCAAAATGGAAAACATCATTATTATTTTTCTCATGTTTTGAGTAAAATTCATGTCAACACAAGTGAGTAAATACTTAAAAAATTGCTAATAGTTCCTTCAATTCCACAAAGCAAGACAAAAGGCTAACACATAAAGGTAACATGATTCAAAGTAAAGAAAAGTACACCAAAAATATTGCCAACTTCAGTTTTTGAACTAACAGAAATACCGAAGTGCAATTTAATAAGATAAATTTAGAGGTGCCATGAAATGGAAGTATGGTTTGAGGACAAGTCTTTTTGGTTGATAGAATTTTGGTCAGTAGTACAACAAGTCAACAATAAGAATCAATAGTTGAAATAGAGCAGAACATGACAAGTGTAGGAGAAATTACCTCAAATGTAAAATTTTGTAAACCAACAACCCTATTTTTAAAATCATATTTTTTCTTTGTTTTATACTAAGATGGGTGTTGTTTTTAAGTCAAAGGCCTCAAATCCTCGATATCAGAAATTGGAAATCTGTATTTTTGTAAATGCAAGAAGCAATGTTGTGACATATATTTTCTAGATCACAGTCATAGTAAAAAATTACTTATTTATTTATTATTACCCTTGTGAGGTGGACTTACTACAACTACTCAAGGCCTGGACTAACCTTTTTCATTGTACATTCTCCAAATAGCTATGATTAGGCTAACAACAGAAAAATTATTTTGGTACAAACTAAGGAAAACTTTTTGTTCATGTTATTTAAAATGTTAACTTTCAACTTAGGGCCCTCGTAGAAAATGGGACGTTAATTTAAACTTTGGATCCTTTTAAAAAATAAGACTTGACATTTCAGCTCAAGATATTCCTGGCTAATGGGACTATGCTTTTCATCTCAGGATGCTTTTGGATAATAGGACTATACTTTTCATCTCAGGGCCCACCTTGATAATCGTGCTTTACTTTTCAGCTTAGGGCCCTCATGGAAAATGGGGTTACCAAGACCCTCCTAGATAGTGAGACTTTAATTTTATGTTTATCACCCTCCTAAAAAATAGGATTAGGAGGACCCTTCTAAAAAATGGGACTTTAAGTTTATGTTCAAGACCCTACTAGAAATGGGATTTAATTTAGCAGGACGCTCATAGGAAATGGGACTTTAATATTTTAATCAAGACGCTTTTGAAAAATGGGATTTAGATTAGTAGGACCCTCCTAGAATATAAGACATTAGTTTTATGTTTAGGACCCTCCTGGAAATCATAATTTAGTTTAGCAGGAATCTCTTAGAAAATGAGATTAGCAGGAACCTTTTGAATAATGGGATTTAGATTAGCAAGATCTACCAGAAAAATTAGACTTTAATTTCAAACCAATATTCTCTTGGAAAATAAGATTAATTTTCTGCATAGGGAAAACTTTCTAGTTCACTATTTATTTGATTTCAGGAATACAGTTTGAGAATACAGATTACTTTTAGTTATAAATCTTAAGAAGCCCACATGAAGAATAGGATTAATTTTTATTTCAAGTTTAGGGGCCCTTCTAGGGAATAGGGCTAACTTTCATTTCAAGCTCATAAGCCCACCTGGAGAAAAGGTGATGTCAACTTCAAGACCAAATGTAACAAGTGCTAGGCTAAAGTACAAGTTTGATTTTAAAGTTTCTCTCTAATAACAAGACTCGACATGAAGGAAAATTCCCTTTTTCATGTTCAACTCAAATTAATGACTATCTCACCACTTGAGAAGTCATAAACATTCAAGTCAAGGTTCAAGAAAAGTTGCATGGATCAAATAATTTACTTGTATTGTATTTTCATTTTGTATTTTATTTTTATATAATGAAAGGAGCTACAGTTGGAGACTCCATCGAACCTCACTATACATTTAACTTAACGTCTCAGCATTTCTTCTTATAGAAATACATGTCACCAGACTCCCTTAGAACCTGCGATATGCAGACTATCTAAAAAAATGACTCGGTTTCATCTCCTTCTTCATTTCTTCTCCAATCCAAACAATGGTCCTGTCTAAATATTGTCTCATTGTCTACTTTTTTGTCAAAAAACCCTTTTTATTCTCAATCAAAGAGGGTAAATGTAGTGTTAGGACCAGATTTATGAGTCTTGATGTCACTTATTTCATCTCCCTAGTAGATAAGCTAAACTATAGCCTGAAGCTAAAAAAAAATGGGCTGTTTTTCGTGGAAAAGGGGATAAAAGCTGGAAATTTTAAGTACTTACAATAGTAACTTAAGTACTATAATAATCTGAAAGATAGATAAAATATTAATAATCATCCCATGACCTAGTAGTGTCGGTATAAGAGTCCCTAGAAAGAAAGAAATACAATTATTGTAATAATCAATATACATCAGTCTTGAATAATGAAAAACTATGCAAAGTAGCAAAACGAGAAAAGGTCAACACTAACTTCGAGAGCTCATCCTACTTCTAAAATTCTAAATAACACGATCAAAATATCCGCAACGGCCCCTGATACTCAAATCTATACCTAAAATATATAGAAGTGCAGTATGAGTACCAAAACCACAGGTATTTAGTAGGCATCATCTATCGACTAAGGTAAATCATAAAGTAAAAATAATAAAGATGCAAGATATATACATTAAGTCAAGGTAAAAGGAAAATCCTTAAATGATGCTCTAATACTGTAAGTAAACAACTGGAAAAGATTTAATATGAAATAAAGTATAGATAATACTAGAAGCTTGGCCCTCATAAGCTAGTAAAGTGCAAAAATGTAAATAACCCCACACGATCCCCATAAGCCGAGAGGGTTCAATCAAGAAAGTATATAACCTATAATTTCATAAATTTACCAAATATCAATACATAACTGCGAATTCATCTATGCCATAACATACCATAAACAACCTTTCAATGCGAACTCAAACTGGAACTCATATCATCATTATTTGACGAACTTGAACCAAAACCTAATATTAATAAATCATCAAACTTGAACTGAAACTCATATCAACTCACAAATGCCAAACTATCTTAAGCATCAAGAATCTAGTCTCTTTAAGCTATAAAATTAGAAAATTTGCGGATATAATACGCTATTGAGTCTGTTAGGAACTAACAAGAGTATTGACCTAAGGTGGGCCGAAGAGGGCCCACTTCTAATCTTTGTAACAAGTTCTAAGTCAAATTATATTCCAGACTAGGATAAGTTATCTAAATTCACTTCTAGATGCCAAATTAAGAAACAATTGGCCCTAAGATAGCGATTCTACCTAATTTAATACTAATTATGGTGCCATCATAAACCAAATAATCGAAATGATTCTAATACGCTGATTATACCACCAAAACCTAATTCCAATCCCTTATATAGAGTAATATTATAAATATAATATGAAATAGCTCAATCTATGAGGAAGGTAAACATATCTTACTTGTACACCGAAGAAAAGCCTGAAGAAACATGCAAAATTATTGATTTCTTCTTCCGAGAACCTGTTCAAGAAGTCATACTATCAAAATCATAATCTACTCATCAATATGATAAAAACGACACTCATATTGCACTTTTAAGATTTGGGTCCAAAATTACATAAAAATCCTCGGTGGGGCCTGCCTAAGGAATCACATCTTTGAAACTGGCAACACGTTCCTCTATGCTTAAGGAATATTTACTCTCAAAAATAGGAAAATTACAAAATCTATTCATACTACAATCAACCCACCAACATTTTAGAGATTTTAGGGAAATGATAAGAAATTAACCTTGAAATCAAGGAAAACTCACCAAGAATTTGGAGAAGAAATGAGAAGTCCAAGCTTATGAATAACAAGAAATCTCCAATTGATGTTTCTACTAAGTTCCCACACATTCTAGTATTTTTTTACTCTAGAACTTGTGTGAAAAATGGGAGAAAATCAGCTTAG
>NW_025875466.1:0-2202 GCF_002878395.1 Capsicum annuum
CCCCGTGAAGTCGGAGTATATCGTAGCAACTTTGGCGATAGTTCGAGGATTCGAGGAGTTACTTGACGCATATCAAGAACTATAAGAAGAAAATCATATAAACATCATTTAATCACTAACACAATGACCACCAATGCCGCAACTTTTTAAGAACTACAAATTCTACTTTACTATTAACTCAAAAAAAAAAAAAAGAAAAAATATTTTTACCTCAACAACTCTAGTTCTTGAACAAAGGAATATATCAAAAATGGAAGTAACACAATGGAGGCTAGGAAGATTAGGGGACAGTTACATGATTTTCTGTGAATGTTTTTGTCATATTTTTTTTGCCACGTGGCAGGCATGCAGTATGATGACTTGTCATCAAGTGAAGTTATGGGCTATTCTTGGGATGTGTGCCCATTCAGATGAGTTCACTGTCTTTGAGGTAAGCAAAAAAGTTAATTGGTTTTATGTGCTAAATTATAAAGAAAATAATAGTGTAATATTCCCTCCGTACATTTTTACTTATCTATGTTACTTAAATTAAATGTCTAATATTTCTTTTTATCTTATATTAGTAGGCGTTCGGTCATGAAAATAAAAAATATTTTTGAATTTTTTGTTATTAGAATTGGAGTTGGAGTTGTGTTTGATCATAATATTTGACGTTAATATTTAGAATTCAAATGATTTTTTTTTTATATAAAAAATGTAAAATATAATTTGAATATGGAATATAATTTAAATGGGCTTATAAAAAATAAAGGGCAGCTCGGTGCACTAAAGCTACTGCTATGCGCGGTGCCTTGCATTTCTGCCAGAGGTTGTTTCTAAGGCTTGAAACCATGACCTCCTAGTCACATGACAACAACTTTACCAGTTACTCCAAGGCTCTCCTCCTGGTCACATGACAACAACTTTACCAGCAAATTTAAATGGGCTTATTTAATAAAAAGTAAAAAAATTTAGAATTATTTGAAAAAAAATAATTAATAAGTAAAACCAAATAAAGTAAAAACACCTCTCGAAAATAACATATACAACTTGAAGTAATTGGACAAATATAAATATTTTTATTGTCAAACAAGAATTTTGAAATAAATAAATAAATACATATTTCGAAATAAAATAAATATATTTCAATTCCTAATGGGTCCTTAGTTGTCTATCTTACTAAAAATAGTTATTTTATATTAATTGACTATCTTATTAAAAATAGTTATTTTATATTAGTTATCTACTTTACTAGATTAAGAGAAAATTAATTAATTTTTTTTTCTTATTTATGATTTCTGAAGATACCTATTAAAAAAAAAAAATAAACAACTAATATAAAACTAATATAAAACGAAGGAAGTAATTAATTTTTCCTAAAAAATTGTGTAAAACCTATAACTTGCCAGCTATCCCAAAACAAAGTAAATATTAGTTGTCCACCTACCTTACTAAGAAATTAATTTTTTCTTTCTTACCACCTTACTACCTACCTTTTTTTCATTTTATTTATTTATTTATTGCAGCATGAATCCTACATATAGTATTTTATTTTTTTTAAAAAAATATATACATAAAATATCTATTTTTATAAAAAAATCATGAATAGAGATTTTAATACTAATGCGAAGGGAAAGTAAATACATAAAGAAATGAGTGACAAAAAGCTGGCGTGACACATGATAGCCTTTCATGCGCCTCAGGTGTTTAACTTCACACAAGGTACATTAGCACAAAATGGTGTCAAAAATATGCTAAAATTGATTCAGGGGTAATAGAACCCGTGAAGTTGGAGTACGTCATAGCAACTTTGACCATAATTCGAGGGGTACTGGATGCTTATATCTAAATAAATAAATAAAATGAAAAGGGGTAGGTAGTCGGCAGTGAACAGCTACCTACTTATTTAAACTCGCAGAAAGGTGATAGTTTAGGTGAAGTGTTGACAGTTTAGGTGACTCACAAAAAAGTGATAGTATAGGTGCAACGTTGACAGTTCAAGTGACTCACAAAGAAGTGATAGTTCAGGTGTAGTATTGACAGTTCAGGTGAAAGGTGATAGTTCAAGTGCAATGTTGACAGTTCAGGTGACTCGCAAAAAGGTAATAGTTCACGTGCAGTGTTGACAGTTCAGGTGGCTCGCAAAAAGGTGATAGTTCAGGTGTTGACAGTTCAAGTGACTCGCAAAAAGGTGATAGTTCAGGTGCAGTGTTGACAGTTCAG
>NW_025875467.1:0-2448 GCF_002878395.1 Capsicum annuum
AAAAATTTCCCGGGGTATTATAGGTCACAAGGCTAGTTATGGCTCAACAAACTAACTATAGGGTTTAAAGTCAAATACTACACCAACCAGGGTCACAAGGCTAGTTAAGGTTTAACAAACTGATTAAGTCATCCTAAAATTCACGAATCAGTCAAGGAATCAAAAAGAGGTAATTTATGTCAACAAAAGGCTGTTCTAGACATTCTATTTAAAACAAGGGTTAGGTGGATGCACTGCCAGTCCCGAAAGACAGCCGAAGTCAAACTCCTATCCAATTCTAGTCTAAGAATTTTCAATCCCATCCCAAGGAACTAAGCGTACTAAGACTAGTGTTGTTGTAAGTAAAATAGGTGTCTCATGAATTTCTCTTGTCCGGATCGTGACTATTTCTGAGAATAAATTCAGATTCATGCCAGGTAGCTCAACTACTGAGGCTATTCATATCGTGAGTAGATTAGCGGAGCAGTATAGAAAGAGGAATAAGGACATTCACATTGTGTTTATCAATCTAGAGAAGGCTTACATCAAAATTCCTAGAGGTTATTTAAAGGTACTTGAAGGCAAGATGTGTTCCTATGGCATATACTAGGTCGATTAACAATATGTATGATGGATCAAAGACTTGAGTGAGAATGATGGTAGGAGATTCATAGAACTTTCTTTTCTTGATAGGGTTGCACCAGGGATTAACTCTTAGTCCATTCTTATTCTCTTTGGTAATGGATGTATTGATATTTATTCATGGAGAGGTACCTTGATGTATGTTATTTACAGATGATGTAGTTCTAAAAGACGAGACTCGGGGAGGTATTGATGGTAAGTTGGTGTTTTGGAGACAAACCCTATAGTCTAAAATATTTAGGTTCATAAGGACCAATACAAAATACTTAAAGTGCAAGTTCAGTGAGTTGACTAATGAGATGGGTGTGGTAGTGAAGTTAAATTCTCAATCCATTTGATAGAAAGATAGTGTCAAGTATCTTAGGTCTATGATATAAGAAAATGAAGAGATTGATGAGAATGTCACATACCGTATTGACATAGGGTGGATGGAATGAAGGATCATTTCTGGAATCTTGTGTGATAAGAAGGTGCACCCTAAATTAAAAGACAAGTTCTGCGAAATGATAGTCCGACCAGTTATGTTGTCTGGGATAGAGTGTTGGATTTTTAAGTAGTGTGAATGAAAAATGAATAGGTGTTTTTTTTGGAAAGAAACAAAGAGAAAGGATGCAATTTGAATAGTCACCTTTCACTTTGGATGGTTATAGCCTTTCTAATGGGTTATGACTTTTTTGAAGAGGTACACCTTTTCCGAAGAGTTGCACCTTTATGAAGAGGTGCACCTTTCTGAATCATTGCTTCTCTTAATAAAGAAACACCTTGATTGCTATAACTACCTGAATTTTTTCATAGGTAAAGAAACAATTTTGAATTGAAAAACAATATTCTTCTTGTTCTAAAAACTCTCATGTGATCATCAAATCAATAAATATTTTGGAGCTTTTGAAAATTTGAGGTGCCGCTATTTCTAGAAAAAGAATTATTTTATACAGGGAAGAAAGATTCCATAACCTCGGGTACTTGAGAGGAATAAATTCCTTAAGGACATATCGTGCATTCAGTGGACTAGGTTCTACAATTTTCTGCTTCATCTTCTTTTCTTAAAGTTAATTTTACTACTTTTTCAAAAAATAGTTCGAACTTCATATTGATGGTTCTTCAAATGTTTGAACTTGCATTTGAAGTTCTTGAAACTTCATTTTGATAGTTCATAAGTTGGTTGAATTTGTGTTGAAGTTCTTAACATTTGATTTTTTCTTAAGAAAATAGTATGAACTTCATTTTTGGTTGCTCATAAGTTGTGTTGAACTTATTGTTGAAGTTCAAAGTTGAATATACAGAGTTTAAACTTCATTTGATTGTTCATATATTAATTTGAACATGTGTTTGAAGTTATTGTTAAATAAATACAGATTTTACTGATTAAACTTGAACAAAATAACAATCTTTAGGAATTTATTGAAAATAAATATTGTTTGTTCTTGTTTGGTGAAATTTTGTTTCACTGGGCCAAGTACTTTTGTAATTTGTATTGAGACTGATTTTTTAGTGACTAAAGTTTTATGATGTTCTACTCTCTTGGTTGTAAGAATATAAAAACTTCACTGTGAAATCAATGTGAGAATTCGGTTTGAAAAATATAAAAACTTCATCGATTCATTGAACTCTCTGTACTTTTGTGTTTCTGGAGATTAAAACTTTTGTCTTTATATTCTCTTTGAACTTAATATTAATTTGAAGATATAAAAACTTCATCATGATTTAAAGTTCATTCAGTTGATGATTAGAAGTGTTGGGTTCGAAATCAAGAGGGCATCATGCGGAAGTTATTAGTTGCAAACTATGAGACGATAAATAAGATGACACCGAAAAACAATACTAAAA
>NW_025875468.1:0-2095 GCF_002878395.1 Capsicum annuum
GTCTCTAATTGCTCTTTTCTTTCTCCTAACCAACACTGTAGGAGTTTGCAGCTCCCTCACCTTCTTGGATGGCATAACACACCTCTTGTATTTGAATTCCTCAATAGCTTTAGATATAGCCTCTACTTTTTTAAAGAGTTTATCTTGTCTGACCTTACACTCTTAGTATTTGCAACAAGAACATGAGGGTGAAAAGGGCTGAGAGGGATTTGTGTAAGGGCAAAAAGGGGTGTTTTCAAACATATTTATTCTTTCTTAAGCATCAACATGCTCATCATCATGAGTGGTAGCAGCAGCATCATGCCTGCCACCAACACCAACAACTCCACCAGAAGAAGCACCCGGATCTGCCTTTGTAAAAGGTTGGTCATGAAGACCCTCAACATTAGGCTAACCTTGCTTAACTGCTCTTTTTATGGCTGTTGCTCCAGCCAATTTCTTCTTTATTAACTCCACCGTTGGGTCTGCAATAGTATCAACATAACCAAGAATAATATAGGAAGTCATCACCGACTCCTCCGCAGTAGGCACAATCCATGGATGTATAACCTATAAAAAAAAGAAAAAAAAAGACAGATGCATTTAAATCATATAATATAATAATTTTCACAGTTGGGCTACATTTAAAAAAAAAGTCATAATAATTATATTCAATATAAATTAATGGATGAGTAAAATTAGTGATTAATTTTATCATGAAAGCCCAAGGAAAGCCATATAATGTGATCGTCCCTGAGGATAGCTTTGTCAGTAAATATTGGAGAGTCAAGTAAAAGTTGTCATATCTCCAGGGATAATTGTTGAAATTATCAAAATCTTCAGCACGCACCAACAAATCATCTTCTATGACCTTGTTGACGTCTCTTGCCAATATAACCGAAAAAGCCAACCAAACTAAGCACAATTGCTCCCTGTACTGCTCTGGTATGGTTTTATCCTCGAGATCTATCAACAAATCCGATGCTTTGTAGCCACATAGAGCAATGTCAAACAACCCATTTATTTGTTCCTTGCATTTTCTTTCCTTGGATCTATTGTGGGGTGGTGGTCCTTCTGGACTATGGCATCTCAAGCCCGTCACTATGGAAAACTCTTGCAAGCTAAAACAATTGTGCATGCCACAATAGTTGATTCAGATTTCATCCATCTTCTTTTTGACCCCTCCTCCGGATCTTCATCATCCCCCGTGTACTTGATCCTGTGCTTGAGAAGACCATATACCATCTTCATAGGGAAACGGATACGGGCAGAGGGGTCCTTAGGCAGCTCAAGAAAGCGTCCAAAGCAGTTGTTCTTAAAAAGTCCACCTATTTTTTCGTTCTTCATAATTTTCATAAAATGTTCAAAAATTTTCCCCATTTGACATTTAAGTACAATTTGACCAGTTAGTTGTTTTCCTTCTGGGTCATTTATCGGCATCGCAACTTGAAACTTGTCAATACTAAAAGATTTGATAGGATTATGCTGGGATGTCGTTATTAATTCATGCCCCATCAGTGATCTATTATCATCATGTTGATGATCATCCTCTTTCTCTTTCTCACTCTCCAATTCCTCTTCTTTCTCACTTTCATTTTGTTCATCACCATCTATAGACCCTTGTCCACCTCCCTCAACATTGTTTTCACATCTCTCCTCAGCTTCACTTTTCCCTAACTAAGATTATTCAAGAAGCTCCTCCGAATTCCTGCGTAATGTAGCCTTTTTTTTAATGGTCAGACGTTGATCCACTTTCACTTTCTTTTCTTTTGGGAGACATGTTTTACCTACAGACAAAGAAAAATAATAATTACATTACAATTGATGTATGCATAGATTTTAAAAAATACATTACAAACACCACGAATACCGATATACCAATAGCCACCACCACAAACACCACCAACCAATGCCAACAAACAAAGAAACACCACAAATACCGACACTACCGACAGCCACCAAAAACACCACCAACCAATGCCACCACCAGTGCCACCACGACGACCACAAATACCACCACCACCACCACCATCAACACCACAAACACCATCCAATAATACCACGATAATCAACAGAATACTACAATGGAAACTAGGGATTTCTCGAGTTCTTCCTA
>NW_025875469.1:0-2094 GCF_002878395.1 Capsicum annuum
AGACTCACCCACTATTACGGTTTTAGAGTTTTTGGTTAAACCGAGAAGCTGGGGAATAAACGGATTTAGGGGAGGTTGGAATGCAGTTGAGTTTTCCACGTAGAACCCAACCTACATATCTCGAAGACTCAGGGAATCAGACTGCTTGTAGTTTGACTCAATCGGTAGAAAAGATAGCCTTTTATTTCAAACGATCTTTGGCTCAGTCTGAGTGACAAGTTGATTGAGTTGCAGAAAAAAGGATTGTAACATCTTAACCATGAACGTGGAGCTCTTCACATCCATAGGTAAGAATTTACCTGGACATAATTTGCAAAACTCTAGGTGTGTTGTCACTCGTATTTGAAAGAAAGAGAACTTTACCCTCGGTATGAGTTTACGAATATCCCAAAGGTGAAGCTGAAACCAGAATATCCCAGAATTCCCACATGCCTTCTAATAGGGGTATGGTTGGATGGTGGTGGCGATCATCCTTTAGCTCGCATCCAAAGAGTTTGACGTCCCTCTTTAGACTATGTCCCATTTTGCTGCTAAGAAAGAATTCCATGTTGTGCTGCGTCCTTTTTGGAGTCGTCCGCACCTGTGGTTTTAATTTAAGATTTTCATCCGCTCAGATTCTCTCGACAATATCTCAAGCAAAAAGTGTTAGTGCTAAACATAACTCACAAAAGAGGTATGTAGTCTTTTACCATATCTCTACGTGAGTTGTGGTCTGAAAAGCGGAGTCATATCTTCATGTACCTGTTTGGAATGAAATAACTGGCAACAACAAACACAACAACCCTCTTGGTTGTTGTATAATTATGATATTTGTTGGTTGAATATGTCTTCAAAGTGGGGTGGCTCTTTTGGACACCGGCGATACTTTATGCGGAACGGTCCCTACAACCGTGTGATCTTGTGTTGGTGTGGCAACCCTTTTGGTTACCTATATCACTTGTTGTATGTGGAAAGATAACCTCTTCGATTATAACCGATGATCAATTTATAAATTTTTCTTAAATTATAAATCTTTGGATAATCTTGCATATTATATGATGTTGGATACAAGGCGACTTGCAGATATCCTTTGAATTTCTAGGTTTAAGGTAATCCTGCACATTATCCGACATTGGATAAGATATGACTTATAGATATCCCTCGAATCGCTAGCTTTCAGGTGTTTCTGCACATCATCCGACCTTGGATACAATATGAGTTATAGATAATCTCTCAAATTGTTAGTCTTTGGGTAATCCTGCACATAATCGATCTTGGATATGACGCGGCTTATAGAGAACCCTTAGACGTATCAATTTGATAATCTTGTATATTCTCCGGTAAGGATTTAGTTGCGACTTATGGATAACCTTTGAACTATCGATTTTTAGGTGATCTTGCACACTATCCGGTTAGGATTTTGTTGAGATTACGGATGAACTATAGGATATCAACTTATAGGTGATCTTGCACACTATCCTATTTCAAATAATATGACTTATAGATGACCCTCAAATTGTCAATTTCTAGAAAATCTTATATATCATTCATCTTTAGATAGCGACTTAAAGGCGGCTCTTCAAATCGTGTGCTCTCGATACATTCAGATGCTGATTCATAAAATGATGAGATATCCTTAACGCTAGCATTTGTGTCTTGCGTGTCAACAGATATAAAATGATGATGATATCTTCGACGCCAGTGTTTTGTCTTGCATGTCAACAGATATATTGAATGTTGATGATATCCTCGACGCCAGTGTTATGTCTAGCGCATCAACAAATATTGAATAATGATGATATCCTCGATACCAGTGTTGTGTCTTGCGGGTCAACAGATATATTGCTAATGATATCCTCAATGCCAGCATTGTGTCTCACGTGTCAACAGATATATGAATGTTGATGATATCCTCGACGCCAGCATTGTGTCTCATATGTCAACAGATATATGAATGTTGATGATATCCTCGACGCCAGTGTTGTGTCTCACGTGTCAACAGATATATGAATAGTCTTCTTTGGAGATGGTATAAGATAACCCTCTTGGCAATGATATGCAATGGCCTTTGCGGCAATGATATGCAATGGCCCTTACGGCAATAATATGCAATGG
>NW_025875470.1:0-1429 GCF_002878395.1 Capsicum annuum
CATCACCTAAAAATCAAAATTCAAAATGCCCAATCAAGGAAGTGTGTCTCCTTACAAATGTCGATCGAATTACCAAATAAGGAAGTACGTCTCCTAACAAATGTCTCTTGAATTAATCAAACAAGGAAGTGCATCTCCTCACAAATGTTTCTTGAATTTCCCACGCAAGGAAGTGCATCTCCTTACAAATACCGCTTGAATTACCAAACAAAAAAGTATATCTCCTCACAAATGTTGTTGGATTTACCAAATAAGGAAGTGTGTTTCCTTACAAATATTGCTGGAATTATCCAAACAAAGAAGTACGTCTCTTTACAAATATTACTAGAATTACTAAAACAAGAAAGTGCGTCTCCTTACAAATGATGCTTGAATTACCATGGGTTTGAATACCAAATATGTGCAGCAACATTGCCTCTTGTATTTGTAGAAGTCAGAATATTACGGCCCTTGATGTTTAGGCTTTGAAATCCTTGATTCGAAGGTAGCATGTTTTCCTATTTCATACAAATAAAACTTGTTAGTTTAAAAATATGGTGGTTGGTTTGTGGCTTAACTTTCACGGTAATCGCTTTTGCCCTCGTCACATTTAACCTTGCTTCCAACCATTAACATAGGTCGTTGACTTGCTGCATCATTGACCCAAGCTCAGATTATTAAGAGTGACTCTGAAACAAACACAGTATCTCTGCTTTGCCATGCTCCTCAAATAAACCCTTTGAACCTTGGTATTTTCATGAATTCCCAGACTTGTTTGTTGACAAAATTTGTATGCCTTATTTCGGCTAACAATCATGTCTCTTTTATGTGCTGAATTTTGTCTTTCTTTGTGCAATTGAAGAAGCTGGTAGAAGTTTTGAAATATTTCCTCACTTGTTTTGACAAGGACTTAACTCAAAGACAAGAAGAAGAAAAAAATGACAGTGATTTTTATTTGGACAACTAACCCAAGAAAAATAAAAATAAGAATATAAAGAAGAAATAAAAGACAGTGAATGTCCCCATTTGAAATAAAGAAATGAAAACTTTATCTAAAAATGACTGTCAACTCTAATGATTATGCCATGCATTTTGGATTAATCTGTTTGATCTTTCCATCCACACCTTCCACCAGTTGTTGTTTGGTTAATGGCCTTGAAGCTGAGTTGCTTCCTTAGGCCAATTACATTCGGAGACCTCATTCGGCTAGTGGCACCTTGAAGAGTTTTTGCCAACAAACCTCTCTTATTTTTCTCTCAGCTCACCATCGTCTTATGGTGCCCGTAAGGGTTTTCACCAAGAAGACTCTCTCATTTTTATTTCTCTCAACTTACCATCGTCTTACGGTGCCCGTGAGGGTTTTCACCAATAAGACTCTCTCATTTTTATTTCTCTCTTGATTCCTTGTGCTGAGGAAGACAGGTAGTTCCCAAATACATCATCATATCCC
>NW_025875471.1:0-2054 GCF_002878395.1 Capsicum annuum
TATAGCATACTGATTTGGTCCGAAAATTCCCCATTCGTGCCGTTTTGCTAGTTTGTCCACCCAAATGGAGATGAAAAATTAAACGGACTACACTGAGATGATCCCCAACCTCCCTGGCACGCCCCGATCGATTTTCAACCCACATCATGCCCTGGAAAATGCCCCTTTCATGTTGTTTCCCTGTTTGTCCACCCAAATGGCCATAAAAATTTAAACGAACCATAACAAGAAGATCCTCAACCTCCCTGGTATACCCCGGACAATTTTTGGCTAACAAAACTCCCGAACCCCAGTCCCACTCTCAAAATCGTGGGCTAAAGCACACTGATTTGGCCCAAAAATGCCCCGTTCACTCTGTTTCACCTATTTGTCCTCCAAAATGGACACAGAAACTTAAACGAACCATACTTGGATGATCTCCAACCTTCTTAACATGCTCAAGTTAATTTTTGGACCACAGCACGCCCGAACCCCGGGCCCACCCCCAAAACCGTGGGCTATAGCACACTGATTTGGCTAAAAAATTCCCCATTCACACCGTTTCGCCTGTTTTTCCTCCCATTTAGCCACAAAAATTTAAACAGACCACACTAGAATGATCCCCATTCTTCCTGGCTCGCCCCGGTCAATTTTTGGCTCATAGCACACCCGAAATCCGGGCCCACCCCTAATATCATGGGCTATAGAACACCGATTTGGTTCGAAAATGCCCCGTTCGCGTAGTTTGTCCCATTTGTCCACCTAAATGGCCACGAAAATTTAAATGGACCATACTAGGCTGATCCCCAACCTCCCTGGCATGCCCCGATCAATTTTTTTCCTATAACACGCGTGGTCCCCCGGCCCACCCCCAAAACCATGGGCTATAGCACACCGATTTAGCTCGAAAATACCCCATTCGTGTCGTTTCCCTCGTTTGTCTACCCAAATGGCCATGAAAAATTAAACAGAATATACTGGGATGATCCCCAAGCTCCCTGGCATGCGCCGATCTATTTTTCGCCCACACCACACCCGGATCCCAGGACCTCAACTAAAATCGTGGGCTATAGCACATCGATTTGGCCCAAAAATTCCCCGTTTGGCTGTTTCGCCCGTTTGTCCACCCAAATGGTCATAAAAAATTAAACGGACCACACTGGGACAATCCCCAACCTCCCTGACATGCACAGGTTGATTTTAGGCCCACAACACACTCGAAACCCTTGCCCACCCCTAAAACCGTGGAGTATAGCAGACCAATTTGGCCCAAAAATGCTCCATTCATGCCGTTTCGCTCATTTGTCCACCGAAAGGGCCACAAAAAATTAAACGGAACACACAATAATGATCCCTACCTTTCCTGGCATGCGCTAGTCAGTTTTTGACCCATAGCACGCTCGGACCCCGAGCCCACCCCCAAAATCGTAGGCTATAACATATTGATTTGGTCTAAAAATGCCCTATTTGCGTCGTTTCACCAGTTTGACCACCCAAATGGCCACAAAAAATTAAATAGACCACACTAGGATGATCCCCAACCTCTCTGGCATGCCCTGGTCAATTTTTGACCCACAACACGCCCAAATCCTTGGCCCACCCCCAAAACCATGGGCTATAGCCCATTGATTTGGCCCGAAAATGCCATGTTCTGGTCGTTTCGCCTGTTTGTCCACCCAAATCGCCATGAAAATTTAAACTGACCACACTGGGTTGATCCTTAACCTCCCTGGCATGCCCCGATTAGTTTTTAGCCCACAACACGCCCAGACCCTGGGCCCATATCTAAAATCGTGGGCTATAGCACACCGATTAGGCCTAAAAATACCCCGTTTACACTATTTTGCCTGTTTGTCCACCCAAATGACCACGAAAAATTAAATGGACCATACTGGGATGATCCCCAACCTACTTGGAATGCCTCGGTCAAATTTTTTCCCCCACTACACTCGAACCACGGGCCCACCCCCGAATTCTTGGGCTATAGCATCCCGATTTGCCCCGACAATGCCCCATTCACGCCGTTTTGCCCGTTTGTCCACCCAAATAGCCACAAAAAATTAAACGAACCTTAT
>NW_025875472.1:0-1092 GCF_002878395.1 Capsicum annuum
TTAGCTCATAATTATAGATTTCTTCTATTGTTTAAAATATTTTATCCCATACTTGTGTTCTTACATTCTTAGCTTTATAAGTAATTAAGCTTCCTTCGTTATTAATTCCTTTAACTATTATTGGTGTCTTTAATTTATCCCATTTACTTTTTGGTAAATAATTATATCTACATAAATTAGCTTCTGCTCCTGTATCTATCATAGGCATATAATATCTACTGTAATACCCTTTTACTACTATCTTCATTAATATATATATTTTCATATCACGTTAAAGCTCTTCATAAGAATAATTTCTCTCTATTATATGTTATAGTTAATTGTGTATGCTCTATATTATATGGTTTTACTTGTTCTAGCCATTTTATTTCTAATATTATGTCTGCTTTTTGCATTTCTTCCTTTATTTCAAATTCTATTTTTATTTTTATATCTCCTATTGTTATTTCTGTTTCTACTATATTTTTAGTGTTTATTAAGCTTCTTGGTAGATCTGGGCATATATTATTGTCAAATTTTATTTCCTCATTTTTTATTAAATATCTTGCTATATAATTTTCTTCTTGTCCTGTATTTAAGAGTATTAAATATTCTTTTTCATTTATTATTCCTGTTATGTAATATTGGTTTAAATTAGTTTTTGAACTTGTTTTATAACTTGTTCTTTTTGATGAACTTGATGATTATGGTTTTTCATAAGCTATTCTTTTTGTTGTGCTTATTCTATCATTTATTATTTCTAAATTTTTTTCTATATCTATGTATCTATAACTATAATCATTATTATCAATTGTTTTTACAAATTATTCGAAAGGACTTTCTATTTCTTTTTTGTCAATTTCATTTTTTTCCCGTTATTTTATGCTTTGTTATTAATACATATAGATTTTTACATCTTGCTGTAAATATTTTACTTCCTGGGATTAGATCTATTCCTAATATTTTCTAATATAATACTAATGATTTATCTATATTTTTATCTGTTATTGCTACTGAATAATTTTCACTTATTATAAATTTAAATTTCGGGTATATTAAATTTCTTTTTATGGCAGTTATTATACTTTTTTCTATAGGTTTTATAATTCTATC
>NW_025875473.1:0-3622 GCF_002878395.1 Capsicum annuum
TAATAAAATCCTACGTCTGTAGGCTAGCTGCCCTATCTGTACCACTATAACCCGTTGTTGGAATGGATGGTCCTTGAGCTTGTCCAACAACTATACGAGCCAATAATTACACCACATTCCGTAGATCTTAGTTAGTAGCATTAATAGGTAGTTCTGAGGATGCGGTTCTTCTCCTTCTTAACTCTTCTAGAGAGGGAAGAGTAGAAGAAGTCTGGGATACAAACTCAGATTGAGCCTTACTTTGATTAGCTTGTCTAGGTGGTGACTTGCTGGTCCCTTCTCTGGCAGCCACATCCTTTCACTTACCTATATTCTTACTCCTTCTTATAACTGGCATCTTTACTATAATAATAGGAAAAATATAGGTTCATTGGTTAAATATGACGTTACCAACAACATGGGCTCTATTGCACGATCTAAGATATGAAGAAAAAGAGACAACCCCTAAATGCCCATAGCCTCTTGCTTATAGATGTGGCGTACAACACACCTATAAGCAAGAATCTACGTAGACACGGCTTTGTAGACTCCTTAGGATTAACTGCTTTGATACCACTTTTGTTAGGCCTCAAATCCTATTAAGGCGGATAGACTTGCCTGAGAGAACTAATTCAAAAACTTGTACTTCCTATGCATGTAACTATAACAACTAAAGGTTCTAACAAACCTCATATTATCTATCGATGAGAATAATTACATATGCAAACACAAACTGATATATAAAATACTTGGCCGTTGGGGCCACGGCATCTAAAGAGAAAACACTACCATAACTTTACATTATTCTACAAAGCCTCTAAATGATACATAGACCTAGTTAGGGTCAGGACAAAACCCCTTCCCTACTCTTGACTTACTGTACAATACCAAAATATATGGAACAGACTCGGAAAGACTCAAATTAACCTGGAGCTCACCAATAGTCCCTTAAAAGCCTACGCTCATACTAGTGAGTGGTATAAGCTGAAGTTCCTATGCCTGCATCATGAAATACAGGTTTCTCGTGAGGGACGTCACTACGAAAATATGTACTGAATATGTAAGGCAGAAGGTAACAACATATTTGATACAAAAGTTTAATAGAAATCTGATATAAGTATATAGTCCTAGTAGACCACCTTTATAAGTACTTGTGGGACAATTTACATTACATTCTTTTCTTTGTTTTACCTTCTTACTTAATCATCTCTGTAAGCCATATAATGCAAATAACTAGCTGATCAGTGGTAAATAGATAAATTAGGATCAGCCCATGCTAAGTTAACGCCCCTGAGCTACCACCTACATATAAAGATTGGGATCGGCCTATGATATGATTAAGCCCCTAAGCTGCGACCCACAAATAAAGATATCGAGATCGGCCCATTCTAGTCAAATGCCACTGAGATGCCACTCATCATTTTACAGATTTGCATTACATAGGTTATATTTAGCCTTTTAGATTGTTACTTTGGTTGTCATCATATTATTGTAACTTGAACCAGTAATATGCTAATAAGAGACATATAAATAGACACTTAATGCAACAACAATGAGGTAGGGAGTTGTTGGCACACAAATAAAGTGTTTAGGAGCTGAAATAACATATAGGTCTTATTTGAACAAACGGAGAACTCCTGAAATTTTTTAGTGAAGATAGACGCGCAAATTTAATAATAAGTACGTATTCAGGTGTTCTAATGTGTTAGAGAGTGGGAAAAAGGTCATTGGATGCATGGAGTATAATGTACTTCCATTATGTATCACTTTGTTATCGGATAACCTCGAAAACTTGCTTGATGGAACAATTGTACGATTTCATGCCAAAGAGTGTGAAATAGAGTATGCCTTACATATCTGGTTAGTTGACTCAAAAACTAACCCGACTTGACTTCCCGTATTTTAGATTACTTATCTACAATAGCATATATGGTAAACTAGTATTAGTAACCAATCAACACATTTGAGATACTTAATTTCACCAAAAATAGTAACCGGGTAGCAACTATTAATCTATCAAACAAAGGTGTTATTTTAACCCTTTTTTTCCTCCAATTACACCCACATACCATATAGGTTCTTATAAGGTTCACCAAAACCACCTCGACTTCATTACTCATTCCAAATAATACGCAAAATAGATTGGGTAGCAAACATTAGTTCGGTGGTGTATTACCACAGCTTTCTTCTTTAATTCATTACAAACTCATCACACCTTTATCTGACTTCAACCAGGTAGCCCATAACATATACATACAAAATATTCCACAAAACAGTCCCAAATCCCTTTTATTGTGGAAATCAATTATTAACCTCATCATCTCTTGAGTTCTTAATAACAAGACATCCATAATACCCTCTCAAATCATATATAAGAAAAACAAAATGGAACAGTCACCTTACCTCAATATAGCAACTTATTCTTTTAATTGACCTCTTCAATAGCTTAAATGTTCCTTCACACTTAAACCAAAGAAGAAGAAAAAAAATTCCTCACTAACAAAGAAACGTGAACAAAAAACTTGTTCTGTAATCAGTCATACACTTATAGTCAAACACTTATAACTTGTTTTCCTAAAGTTCCATGAGATAATTAAATAAAAAATAAGTATTTTTTACTTACCTTGGGCTGCAAAGGTCAGGGTTTCTTCAAGAACCCTAGAAGGAAAAATAGGGTTGCTGTTCTTGTTGTTTTAGAGAGAGTAAAGAGATTTACTGAAATATACTCCTTTTTTGTGACTTAAAGTGAAGTAAAATGACCAGCAACTTGGCCTTTCAAAGGCTCTATCTTGTGAACCTCCTTAGCTACATTTTAGACCATAAAATTGGTCAAATTGGTCCAAGTAGGTGATGCACCTACTTAAGGGTTCAAGCTGCACGAATTTTCAAAGTAGGTGATGGACCTACTTATTTAAATTCTTATTTTGGGCTTAAATAACTTGGGCCTTTGGAAGATTTGTGTGTTAGGCCACTTATCTATTTGCTTTCTCTTTAGTTCAATTTGGACCCAATGAGTATTTAGCATAGACCCAAATCTGATCCATAGCCATGGGTCCATTAATTTGGTCTAAACAACTTAAGTAGGTGACTTACCTACTAGCTGAAATAAGTCAAGCAAGCACCTCAATATTTTGCTCCATTTTCAGCTCCTAATCCCTTTAATCTAACCTTCAAGTTATACACACTTGGTCACTTTTAACTTTAGATTTAAATACTAGCTTACGATTCCAAGTTTAAATGGTTATCTTAATGTTAACTTAGTCGCATCACATTAAACTATACGGGAAGCATCTATAATTCTATCTATACCATTAATACTTGCATAATAATTCTCATACGTTATATATAGATCAAAAGGCTATACCAAGTTCCATATAATTATAACAAGTATAAGTAAAACACGGGATGTTACATATTTAACCATATATGCTTAGTATATTCCAAAAGTATTGATCCACATATATGTCTATGTGTTGCATTATTTAATAATATAGGTATAATTTATAGCGCTCATATCCTATTCTGATAATTTACAGCTTCTAGCCAGCAGGTGATGAGTCCTTTTAATTCAAGGGCTTGGGTTTGTCAGAGTTTATGTAGCATTTTATTTCTTTATTAAGTCATATTGCTTTAGGATGGCCGA